>NC_092621.1:69212500-69260000 GCF_047663525.1 Anas platyrhynchos | reverse complement strand
AAGGGAAGGGAGTAACCTCATAGAAACCTGGACCAAAGTGCTCAGTATTGTTTGGTTATTTGACATCTTTTATCATGCACCAGTCTCCAGGAAAATCGAGCATATAATGGTCTGTTAAAGAGTGCACTGAAGGTAGAGGGAGCTGGGACAGTCAAAAATTGGGATACACATTTGGCAAAGGCCACCTGCTTAGTCAACACTAGGGGTTCTGCCAAGCAAGCCAGATCTCCCCAGTCAAACCTGCTACATAATGTAGAAGGCAATAAAGTCCACCTAGTGCACATAGAAAGCATTCAGGGTCAGGCAGTCTTGGCTATTCCTGGCTCAGGCAAAGGCAAGCCCATCCATGGGACTGCGTTTACTCAAGGACCTGGGTGTACTTGGTGGGCAGTGTGGAAGGATGGGGAAGTCTGATGTATTCCTCAAAGGAATTCAGTGTTGGGTGAGAATAGCCCATGATTTGAATTCCATGATGTTAATTACTATATAATGCCATAGGCCATCACTACTATAATTGCTATATGTCATGTTCATGGTATTACAGTAACAGTCACCCAGATAATGATGAATGAATTTTGATAAAACTGGACAAGCACAGCTGTGTGATGGAATCAGAACAAGCTTCAGCATATGGTGATCCAACACCTCAGACCATCTCTTCTGCACTGAAAGATTTTTGTGACAGATATAGCCCAAAGTCATTCACAGACTAAACAAACTCAGTGGACGTTTTATATACATATATGAGAAGTGATGATTAATTGGAAAATACTGGAAAGTGTGGGACCTGAGCATAAATGGTATGGAATAAGGGGTTGGTATTGTCCCGGTTTCACCTAGGATAGGGTTCATTGTCCTCCTAGTAGCTGGTATGGTGCTGTGTTTTGGATTTAGCATGAGAATAATGCTGATAGCATGCTGACATTTTAGCTGTTGCAAAGCAATGCTTACGCTAAGCAAAGGACTTTTCAGCTTCCCATAGCACCCCACCAAAGAGGAGGCTGGGAGCGCACAAGAAGCTGGGAAGGGATTCAGTCGGGACATCTGACCCAGACTGGCCAAAGGGATATCCCATACCATGTGGTGTCATGCTGAACAATTATATGGGGTAGTGGGCTGGAGTAGGAGATGGACCGCTGCTTAGGGACAGGCTGGGCATTAGTCAGTGGGTGGTGAGCAAGGGCATTGTACATCGCCTGCTTTGTACATAGTATTATTTCTCTTCCTTTTCTGTCCGATTAAACTGTCTTTATCTCTACCCACAAGCTCTTTATATGATCATAGCACTAGTCAAATCTATTCCTGACAAAAAGTTGAAGGCGCAAGGCTTAACAAGAGGGAGTCCCTGTCTTGGTAGAGGAGAAGGAGCACAGCCCGTCAACCGCCTCTTTTACGTCTCCAATCTCTTCTTTCTCCCCCAAGCTAACTTTTTTTTTCCTAACTTTTCTCTCACTTTACCTTACTAATGATAACACTGATTCTTTCTCTGAGCACTAACCCTTTTTTCTTCCTGAGTGTGTCAGTCTCATTTCTCAGGTGACAAGTGATAAGGCAATGGCATCAAGTTGCCCCAACAGAGGTTTAGATTGCCTATCAGTAAGAATTTATTCATGAGAAGGTTGGTTGGGCATTGGAACAGGCTGCCCACAGAGGTGGTGGAGTCGCCATCCCTGGAGGTAGGTAAGAGACGTGGGGATGTGGCACTTAGGGATATGGTTTAGCAGTGGACTGAGAGTGCTAGGTTACTGGTTGGACACAATAATCTTAAAGGTCTTTTCCACCCCCAAATAGTTATATGTTTCTGGGAATGTTAAGAAATGAAGACCAAACCAAGAAACAAAGAATGGTGCCTTTTTAGTTTCTCAGCTTTGCACAATCTGGTTCCCTAATAACTAACTATCTAGTGATACTGTCAGGAAAATGGTTCCTTTTACTTTATAGGGCTGGGAAATGACTTGAGTTCAAAGGTAGACAGACAGGTAAAGAGAATATTTTAAGGAGGCTTATCAATATCCCATATTAATAGTAACACTGTTTATTTTATCACTGTCTTCTACACTACTGACCACTGTCCTAAGCCAGAACCCACAGTGCTAAGTGGATAAATGAGTGCCTAGGGCTGAGACAACAGAATCCCTGTATACAACCAGAATTAGGGATTATAATGTGATCTTTATCAAGAGGAAAAAAAAAAAAAAAGAAAAAGAAAAACACCATTGGCTGAAGATCACAAGTCAATATTCTTTTAATGACAGGGTGAAAAGAATTCTAAATAAATAAATACATAAAAAGTTACCACAGCTAGTAAGTAGTGTAATTACATAGCCTTGTTACCTGCCTTTTCTGAAGACATTCCCATAATTGACATACGGAATTGCAAGCTTACCTGTATTTAAAGATTTCTTTCCCTTATTCAATAACATTTATTCCTTATAAATTTACTAGATAAATTCCTGTTGTGGGATTTTATGGTAATGCAAGCAGACAACTGGCGATGTTGCCACCCAGATTCACCATCAGAATTCACAATCAGAATGTTGCGGGAAGGGCTTGTGCCACTCTAATCAGTGATTGTGCAGACTCCGCTTGAGTATCATGTGTGGCTTTGGGCACCACAATCTAAGAAGGACTCAAACCTGTTAGAGAATGTCCAAAGGACGCCTGTGCAGATGATGAAGGGTGCAGAGGGAAAGATATATGAGGAGCTGTTGAAGTCACTTGGTTTGTTCAGCCTAGAACAGAGAAGGCTGAGGGGAGACCTCATCGTAGCCTCCGGTTTCCAGCCAAGAGGGAACAGTGGGGCAGGCGCTGATCTCTGCTCTCTGGGGACAGTGACAGGACCCGAGGGAATGGCATGGAGCTTTGACAGGGGAGGTTCAGGCTGGGTGTTAGGAAAAGGTTCTTCACCGAGAGGGTGGTCAGGCACTGGAACAGGCTCCCCAAGGCATGGTCATGGCACTGAGTCTGATGGAGTACAAGGAGCATTTGGACAGCATTCTCAGACATTGGGTCTGGTTGTTGGGTGGTCCTGTGTGAATTCTTGTGGGTCCTTCCAACTCAAGGTATTCTATGATTCTATGATTACTCTTTAAAAATTTTCCAATATCTGAGACTTCTTCCAGATGAATTTTTACTTTGATTTCTATAGGTAGGAACAAGTTCTTTGTCATACCTACGTGCCACAGTCTCTTTCTTCTGTTGAAAGACTTTCACAAATTATTATTATTTTTTTTACTAACATGTAAAAATATGCCTGGCTATGTTAACTACACCTAAAAGAGACCACCTTCTCTTCTCCTTCAAGTTAATCTATAATTACAAGATGATGTCTGAAATAGCCATTTTGTTCCCTGGTCCTCTGTTATTTAGCATAATAAAGTTTGTTTTCATATGTCAAAAAGCAGTATGAACAAAATGAAATTGGTATATGTTTGTCTAAACTGAGTAATCAAAGGATACACTCATAAGCTGTAGCTTTTGAAAGCTAGTCTAAAGAAGCTAAGTAACAAAAAGAAGTTTGAGCTCAAGAGGTAAGATCTAAGAAGGAGAATGGCTCTGCCAGGAGCATGTCAGCCTACAGCTGGCTCCACTACTGAAATTTAGGAGGCCAGAATTCATGGAAATCTGCATGATTAAAAACTGTTCCCCTGCCTTGTCAAGTACCTCACCCAGAGGGAAGTGTTGCTAGTATTTACCTAAGAGAGGCTCCATTTGTGCACTGAAGTACAGCAGTAAAAACAGAGATCCTCAGTGCTTTGGGGTCATTCAGGCCAAACACACAGTTAATCATAGAATCATAGAACCATAGAGTGGCTCGGGTTGGAAGGGACCTCAAAGATCATCTTGTTCCAATCCCCCTGCCATAGGCAGGTCAGCCACCCACTAGATCAGGTTTCCCAGGGCCTCATCCACCCTGGTCTTGGATACCTCCAGGGGTGGAGCATCCACAACCTCCCCGGGCAACCTATCCCAGTGCCTCAACAGCCTCTGAGGGAAGAATTTCCTCCTAGCCTCAAATCTAAATCTGCCCCCTTTTAATGTAAAACCATTCCCCTGGGATGACTGTACTGCAAAGATTGCTTAAAATGAGGAGGGAAAAAATATAAAACAGCCAGACTTTTGGAAAACGCAGTGGCAGGAAACTGTCAAAGAACCTTCTTAGCCCAACGACAGTATTTAGATATGTCTCAGTCTTAGCCCACGCCTGAGGGTGTTTCCTGGAAACACAGAAAAACCTGGAGGCTTCTGGAACTGAGGAGTAATTTGAAGGATTTCCAGAAGACCACAAAGATTCATGCAAAGGACCAGATCTAACTTTCTTATTCCTGGTTGTGGGTTGTCTCCTAGAGTGTTCGTCCAAAAGAAGCGACAAATCTCCTACCCTTGGCTCCTTCCACTTTTGTGCTTGCAACTAACCTGAAGGCCATGCCTGTCAAAAGTGTGTGCCAGGAGGAAAACAACTAAATCACCCATTTCATGAGGTCCACAGTATCTCTCCTGAGAACGCTGCCTCTTGGATAAAGCCAGAGGGACAGATACTCCCTCACCAGGATTTCTCTACTGGAGCTAATTGCACGGTGCACCATCTTCCTCACAGCCACCAGATGCTGACAAAAGAGTGCTCTTCTGCTGTTGGATCCTCACTGCGTAGGTGCACTGGCAGTAGCAGAGCTCTGTAACGGAACAAAGGGCCAGGACAGCACACTCCCATCTCTGGTACAACAAGCTGACAATGAAAAAAAAAAAAAAAAACTTTTAAAAATAATCAGGTGAGCACTGTACCTACCAGTCCCATATGCACTAATGTGCTAAGCAATAAACTCAAAAAAGCAAAGGGCAAACAGCTGCATTTTGCCTAAGATGCATCACTACATATGGCTCACAAAACAAAGCGTACCATGACAGCCTGTGCCACATCTTCTCTTGCAATGCTGATGTGCTTCTCCACAGAGCTAACAGACACTGAGGATGCACTTACTCAGAGAAACAAGAACCTACCAATTTGGCCTCCAATTGTGAGTAACAGGCCATACCAGCCTCTGTGTCTAGATTCTGCAGTGGCCATGGGAACAAGAAATCCCTCCCCGTGCAACACACTGGGGGCTGACATTTTGTGCCAGGGAGGGAGCACTCATTTCACAGTGCCTCTCTGATTGGCTCGTGCTGTTTGAGCCATGTGCCCTGCGCTCGCCCGCTGATTGGTGGCCCGCTGCCTTTCAGCCGGGCAGCGCTAAATGTGAAAATATCTATCTACGATACATGCTGTGTGTGCGTGTACGGACACGTGTATGTATATCCACACATAAATGTACACACGAGAAAATATACGCAGCAGTTTTCTACACAGGCACACTATTTAGAGACACGTATACATTCAATTGCTTACCTGGAATCATATACGCATATTTGCATTTCTAAAACCACAGAAACAATCCTGCACGTGTGCAGTATGGTTTTAAGCAATAAAGTAGGAAAAGCGAGGGGCAAACGGCTGAATCTGTGACTAAGACCCAGCAGTGTATACGGCTCCAAAAAAGCATGCAGTGACAGTCCTGCAGCCCAAACCGGCCAATGGCATTTAGCTTATGCAGTGGTCCATGGAAACATGAAGTCCCTCCACGTGCAACATACTGGGGGCCGACATTTTGTCATGGCCACCATTTCAGGACGGCCGACATTTTGTGGTGAGGGGGGAGTGCTCATATCGCAGTGCTCCTCTGATTGGCTGCATGCTGTTCGAGCCACCTGCCCTTCGTGCGCTCGCTGATTGGTGGCTCGCTGATTTGGGCTGGGAAGCGCTAAATGTGAAAAGGCCGATCTACGATACTTGCAGTCTGTGTGTGTGTACGGATACGTGTATGTATATGCACACAGAAATGCAAATATCAGTAAACATGCCCCGTGCTTTTCTACGCAGACACACTATTTAATACACACGTATCCATTTCTTTACTTTCCTCTAATCGTATATGCATATTTGCATTTCTGAAAACACAGAAACAGTAGTGCACGTGTGCAGTATGGTTTTCAGCAATAAAGGCAAAAAAGCAAGGGACAAAGAGCTGAATCTTGGGTTAAGACCCAGCAGTGTAGATGGCTCCAAAAAAAAAGAAAGCGCACAGTGACAGCCTGTGCCAGATCTCCCCTGGCAATGCTGATGCTCTTCTCCACAGTGCTGACAGCAGCCGAGGCTGAACAGGTCAGAGCAACAAGTTCAGCTGCTGCTGCCAAGACTGCCTTGCATTTGCAGGAAAAACTCCTCACTTGCACTGCCAAACTTCTGCAACAGCACTTCTGGGAGAAGGAAGTGCAGCTCCTTTTGCCAAGGACCAGAAGCGCCGCTGGCTCTGAAGAGCAGAGCTGCCCAAGGCACTACCTCGTGCTCCCAGCACTGTCCTCCTTGCCACCGGCCACAAAGGAGCAACACCGCTTGGAACCAAGGAATCCTTTCAGTGCTAAGCATTCTTATTCTGCAGCAAGCCGAACATGCTCCACACACAGCAACGTGCTCCACAGACGGGGCATTTGGCAGCCTTGGCTTTGCCTTAGAAGAGACGTTCCTCAAGCTTGTCTTGAAACTCACGTGACAGAAACCACCCTGACCGCCTGGACACGACTTGGCTCAGCCAGAAGCATGAGCGGCTTACTGAGACACCTCTTGCAGCAGGCCAGCAGCGGCCCCTGTCACCGCTCCCAGGCTTCCAAGAACCTCCCACCAGTCCTACCCTCCAGCAGGCAGAACGCCCCCGCCTCCTGCCAAGTACGCCTTCTCTTGTGACTGGCAGCCCAAACCGGCCTCTGTGTCTAGCTTCTGCAGTGGCCATGGGAACAAGAAATCCCTCCCCGTGCAACACACTGGGGGCCGACATTTTATGGCGAGGGGGGAGCGCTCTTCTCACCGTGCCTCTCTGATTGGCTGCGTGCTGTTCGAGCCACGTGCCCTGCGCTCGCCCGCTGATTGGTGGCCCGCTGCCTTTCGGCCGGGAAGCGCTAAATATGAAAATATCGATCTACGACACGTGCTGTGTGTGCGTGTACGGACACGTGTATGTATATCCACACAGAAATGTAAACACAAGGAAATGCACGCAGCGGTTTTCTACACAGGCACACTATTTATAGATAGGTACATGTATACATTCATTTGCTTACCTGTAATCGTATATGCATATTTGCATGTCTAAAACCACAGAAACAATCCTGCACGTGTGCAGTATGGCTTTAAGCAATAAAGTAGAAAAGCAAAGGGCAAATGGCTGAATCTGTGGTGAAGACCCAGCAGTGCATATGGCTCCAAAAAAGCAAGTAATGACAGCCCGTGCCCTGCGGCCCAAAGAGGCCTATGCGTTTAGCTTGTGCAGTGGTCCATGGAAACATGAAGTCCCTCCACGTGCAACATACTGGGGGCCGACGTTTTGTCATGGCCACCATTTCAGGACGGCCGACATTTTGTGGTGAGGGGGGAGTGCTCATATCGCAGTGCTCCTCTGATTGGCTGCATGCTGTTCGAGCTACCTGCCCTTCGTGCGCTCGCTGATTGGTGGCTCGCTGATTTGGGCTGGGAAGCGCTAAATGTGAAAAGGCCGATCTACGATACTTGCAGTCTGTGTGTGTGTACGGATACGTGTATGTATATGCACACAGAAATGCAAATATCAGTAAACATACCCCGTGCTTTTCTACGCAGACACACTATTTAATACACACGTATCCATTTCTTTACTTTCCTCTAATCGTATATGCATATTTGCATTTCTGAAAACACAGAAACAGTAGTGCACGTGTGCAGTATGGTTTTCAGCAATAAAGGCAGAAAAGCAAGGGACAAAGAGCTGAATCTTGGGTTAAGACCCAGCAGTGTAGATGGCTCCAAAAAGGAAGCGCACAGTGACAGCCTGTGCCAGATCTCCCCTGGCAATGCTGATGCTCTTCTCCACAGTGCTGACAGCAGCCGAGGCTGAACAGGTCAGAGCAACAAGTTCAGCTGCTGCTGCCAAGACTGCCTTGCATTTGCAGGAAAAACTCCTCACTTGCACTGCCAAACTTCTGCAACAGCACTTCTGGGAGAAGGAAGTGCAGCTCCTTTTGCCAAGGACCAGAAGCGCCGCTGGCTCTGAAGAGCAGAGCTGCCCAAGGCACTACCTCGTGCTCCCAGCACTGTCCTCCTTGCCACCGGCCACAAAGGAGCAACACCGCTTGGAACCAAGGAATCCTTTCAGTGCTAAGCATTCTTATTCTGCAGCAAGCCGAACATGCTCCACACACAGCAACGTGCTCCACAGACGGGGCATTTGGCAGCCTTGGCTTTGCCTTAGAAGAGACGTTCCTCAAGCTTGTCTTGAAACTCACGTGACAGAAACCACCCTGACCGCCTGGACACGACTTGGCTCAGCCAGAAGCATGAGCGGCTTACTGAGACACCTCTTGCAGCAGGCCAGCAGCGGCCCCTGTCACCGCTCCCAGGCTTCCAAGAACCTCCCACCAGTCCTACCCTCCAGCAGGCAGAACGCCCCCGCCTCCTGCCAAGTACGCCTTCTCTTGTGACTGGCAGCCCAAACCGGCCTCTGTGTCTAGCTTCTGCAGTGGCCATGGGAACAAGAAATCCCTCCCCGTGCAACACACTGGGGGCCGACATTTTATGGCGAGGGGGGAGCGCTCTTCTCACCGTGCCTCTCTGATTGGCTGCGTGCTGTTCGAGCCACGTGCCCTGCGCTCGCCCGCTGATTGGTGGCCCGCTGCCTTTCGGCCGGGAAGCGCTAAATATGAAAATATCGATCTACGACACGTGCTGTGTGTGCGTGTACGGACACGTGTATGTATATCCACACAGAAATGTAAACACAAGGAAATGCACGCAGCGGTTTTCTACACAGGCACACTATTTATAGATAGGTACATGTATACATTCATTTGCTTACCTGTAATCGTATATGCATATTTGCATGTCTAAAACCACAGAAACAATCCTGCACGTGTGCAGTATGGCTTTAAGCAATAAAGTAGAAAAGCAAAGGGCAAATGGCTGAATCTGTGGTGAAGACCCAGCAGTGCATATGGCTCCAAAAAAGCAAGCAATGACAGCCCGTGCCCTGCGGCCCAAAGAGGCCTATGCGTTTAGCTTGTGCAGTGGTCCATGGAAACATGAAGTCCCTCCACGTGCAACATACTGGGGGCCGACATTTTGTCATGGCCACCATTTCAGGACGGCCGACATTTTGTGGTGAGGGGGGAGTGCTCATATCGCAGTGCTCCTCTGATTGGCTGCATGCTGTTCGAGCCACCTGCCCTTCGTGCGCTCGCTGATTGGTGGCTCGCTGATTTGGGCTGGGAAGCGCTAAATGTGAAAAGGCCGATCTACGATACTTGCAGTCTGTGTGTGTGTACGGATACGTGTATGTATATGCACACAGAAATGCAAATATCAGTAAACATACCCCGTGCTTTTCTACGCAGACACACTATTTAATACACACGTATCCATTTCTTTACTTTCCTCTAATCGTATATGCATATTTGCATTTCTGAAAACACAGAAACAGTAGTGCACGTGTGCAGTATGGTTTTCAGCAATAAAGGCAGAAAAGCAAGGGACAAAGAGCTGAATCTTGGGTTAAGACCCAGCAGTGTAGATGGCTCCAAAAAGGAAGCGCACAGTGACAGCCTGTGCCAGATCTCCCCTGGCAATGCTGATGCTCTTCTCCACAGTGCTGACAGCAGCCGAGGCTGAACAGGTCAGAGCAACAAGTTCAGCTGCTGCTGCCAAGACTGCCTTGCATTTGCAGGAAAAACTCCTCACTTGCACTGCCAAACTTCTGCAACAGCACTTCTGGGAGAAGGAAGTGCAGCTCCTTTTGCCAAGGACCAGAAGCGCCGCTGGCTCTGAAGAGCAGAGCTGCCCAAGGCACTACCTCGTGCTCCCAGCACTGTCCTCCTTGCCACCGGCCACAAAGGAGCAACACCGCTTGGAACCAAGGAATCCTTTCAGTGCTAAGCATTCTTATTCTGCAGCAAGCCGAACATGCTCCACACACAGCAACGTGCTCCACAGACGGGGCATTTGGCAGCCTTGGCTTTGCCTTAGAAGAGACGTTCCTCAAGCTTGTCTTGAAACTCACGTGACAGAAACCACCCTGACCGCCTGGACACGACTTGGCTCAGCCAGAAGCATGAGCGGCTTACTGAGACACCTCTTGCAGCAGGCCAGCAGCGGCCCCTGTCACCGCTCCCAGGCTTCCAAGAACCTCCCACCAGTCCTACCCTCCAGCAGGCAGAACGCCCCCGCCTCCTGCCAAGTACGCCTTCTCTTGTGACTGGCAGCCCAAACCGGCCTCTGTGTCTAGCTTCTGCAGTGGCCATGGGAACAAGAAATCCCTCCCCGTGCAACACACTGGGGGCCGACATTTTATGGTGAGGGGGGAGCGCTCTTCTCACCGTGCCTCTCTGATTGGCTGCGTGCTGTTCGAGCCACGTGCCCTGCGCTCGCCCGCTGATTGGTGGCCCGCTGCCTTTCGGCCGGGAAGCGCTAAATATGAAAATATCGATCTACGACACATGCTGTGTGTGCGTGTACGGACACGTGTATGTATATCCACACAGAAATGTAAACACAAGGAAATGCACGCAGCGGTTTTCTACACAGGCACACTATTTATAGATAGGTACATGTATACATTCATTTGCTTACCTGTAATCGTATATGCATATTTGCATTTCTAAAACCACAGAAACAATCCTGCACGTGTGCAGTATGGCTTTAAGCAATAAAGTAGAAAAGCAAAGGGCAAATGGCTGAATCTGTGGTGAAGACCCAGCAGTGCATATGGCTCCAAAAAAGCAAGCAATGACAGCCCGTGCCCTGCGGCCCAAAGAGGCCTATGCGTTTAGCTTGTGCAGTGGTCCATGGAAACATGAAGTCCCTCCACGTGCAACATACTGGGGGCCGACATTTTGTCATGGCCACCATTTCAGGACGGCCGACATTTTGTGGTGAGGGGGGAGTGCTCATATCGCAGTGCTCCTCTGATTGGCTGCATGCTGTTCAAGCCACCTGCCCTTCGTGCGCTCGCTGATTGGTGGCTCGCTGATTTGGGCTGGGAAGCGCTAAATGTGAAAAGGCCGATCTACGATACTTGCAGTCTGTGTGTGTGTACGGATACGTGTATGTATATGCACACAGAAATGCAAATATCAGTAAACATACCCCGTGCTTTTCTACGCAGACACACTATTTAATACACACGTATCCATTTCTTTACTTTCCTCTAATCGTATATGCATATTTGCATTTCTGAAAACACAGAAACAGTAGTGCACGTGTGCAGTATGGTTTTCAGCAATAAAGGCAGAAAAGCAAGGGACAAAGAGCTGAATCTTGGGTTAAGACCCAGCAGTGTAGATGGCTCCAAAAAGGAAGCGCACAGTGACAGCCTGTGCCAGATCTCCCCTGGCAATGCTGATGCTCTTCTCCACAGTGCTGACAGCAGCCGAGGCTGAACAGGTCAGAGCAACAAGTTCAGCTGCTGCTGCCAAGACTGCCTTGCATTTGCAGGAAAAACTCCTCACTTGCACTGCCAAACTTCTGCAACAGCACTTCTGGGAGAAGGAAGTGCAGCTCCTTTTGCCAAGGACCAGAAGCGCCGCTGGCTCTGAAGAGCAGAGCTGCCCAAGGCACTACCTTGTGCTCCCAGCACTGTCCTCCTTGCCACCGGCCACAAAGGAGCAACACCGCTTGGAACCAAGGAATCCTTTCAGTGCTAAGCATTCTTATTCTGCAGCAAGCCGAACATGCTCCACACACAGCAACGTGCTCCACAGACGGGGCATTTGGCAGCCTTGGCTTTGCCTTAGAAGAGACGTTCCTCAAGCTTGTCTTGAAACTCACGTGACAGAAACCACCCTGACCGCCTGGACACGACTTGGCTCAGCCAGAAGCATGAGCGGCTTACTGAGACACCTCTTGCAGCAGGCCAGCAGCGGCCCCTGTCACCGCTCCCAGGCTTCCAAGAACCTCCCACCAGTCCTACCCTCCAGCAGGCAGAACGCCCCCGCCTCCTGCCAAGTACGCCTTCTCTTGTGACTGGCAGCCCAAACCGGCCTCTGTGTCTAGCTTCTGCAGTGGCCATGGGAACAAGAAATCCCTCCCCGTGCAACACACTGGGGGCCGACATTTTATGGCGAGGGGGGAGCGCTCTTCTCACCGTGCCTCTCTGATTGGCTGCGTGCTGTTCGAGCCACGTGCCCTGCGCTCGCCCGCTGATTGGTGGCCCGCTGCCTTTCGGCCGGGAAGCGCTAAATATGAAAATATCGATCTACGACACGTGCTGTGTGTGCGTGTACGGACACGTGTATGTATATCCACACAGAAATGTAAACACAAGGAAATGCACGCAGCGGTTTTCTACACAGGCACACTATTTATAGATAGGTACATGTATACATTCATTTGCTTACCTGTAATCGTATATGCATATTTGCATGTCTAAAACCACAGAAACAATCCTGCACGTGTGCAGTATGGCTTTAAGCAATAAAGTAGAAAAGCAAAGGGCAAATGGCTGAATCTGTGGTGAAGACCCAGCAGTGCATATGGCTCCAAAAAAGCAAGCAATGACAGCCCGTGCCCTGCGGCCCAAAGAGGCCTATGCGTTTAGCTTGTGCAGTGGTCCATGGAAACATGAAGTCCCTCCACGTGCAACATACTGGGGGCCGACATTTTGTCATGGCCACCATTTCAGGACGGCCGACATTTTGTGGTGAGGGGGGAGTGCTCATATCGCAGTGCTCCTCTGATTGGCTGCATGCTGTTCGAGCCACCTGCCCTTCGTGCGCTCGCTGATTGGTGGCTCGCTGATTTGGGCTGGGAAGCGCTAAATGTGAAAAGGCCGATCTACGATACTTGCAGTCTGTGTGTGTGTACGGATACGTGTATGTATATGCACACAGAAATGCAAATATCAGTAAACATACCCCGTGCTTTTCTACGCAGACACACTATTTAATACACACGTATCCATTTCTTTACTTTCCTCTAATCGTATATGCATATTTGCATTTCTGAAAACACAGAAACAGTAGTGCACGTGTGCAGTATGGTTTTCAGCAATAAAGGCAGAAAAGCAAGGGACAAAGAGCTGAATCTTGGGTTAAGACCCAGCAGTGTAGATGGCTCCAAAAAGGAAGCGCACAGTGACAGCCTGTGCCAGATCTCCCCTGGCAATGCTGATGCTCTTCTCCACAGTGCTGACAGCAGCCGAGGCTGAACAGGTCAGAGCAACAAGTTCAGCTGCTGCTGCCAAGACTGCCTTGCATTTGCAGGAAAAACTCCTCACTTGCACTGCCAAACTTCTGCAACAGCACTTCTGGGAGAAGGAAGTGCAGCTCCTTTTGCCAAGGACCAGAAGCGCCGCTGGCTCTGAAGAGCAGAGCTGCCCAAGGCACTACCTCGTGCTCCCAGCACTGTCCTCCTTGCCACCGGCCACAAAGGAGCAACACCGCTTGGAACCAAGGAATCCTTTCAGTGCTAAGCATTCTTATTCTGCAGCAAGCCGAACATGCTCCACACACAGCAACGTGCTCCACAGACGGGGCATTTGGCAGCCTTGGCTTTGCCTTAGAAGAGACGTTCCTCAAGCTTGTCTTGAAACTCACGTGACAGAAACCACCCTGACCGCCTGGACACGACTTGGCTCAGCCAGAAGCATGAGCGGCTTACTGAGACACCTCTTGCAGCAGGCCAGCAGCGGCCCCTGTCACCGCTCCCAGGCTTCCAAGAACCTCCCACCAGTCCTACCCTCCAGCAGGCAGAACGCCCCCGCCTCCTGCCAAGTACGCCTTCTCTTGTGACTGGCAGCCCAAACCGGCCTCTGTGTCTAGCTTCTGCAGTGGCCATGGGAACAAGAAATCCCTCCCCGTGCAACACACTGGGGGCCGACATTTTATGGTGAGGGGGGAGCGCTCTTCTCACCGTGCCTCTCTGATTGGCTGCGTGCTGTTCGAGCCACGTGCCCTGCGCTCGCCCGCTGATTGGTGGCCCGCTGCCTTTCGGCCGGGAAGCGCTAAATATGAAAATATCGATCTACGACACATGCTGTGTGTGCGTGTACGGACACGTGTATGTATATCCACACAGAAATGTAAACACAAGGAAATGCACGCAGCGGTTTTCTACACAGGCACACTATTTATAGATAGGTACATGTATACATTCATTTGCTTACCTGTAATCGTATATGCATATTTGCATTTCTAAAACCACAGAAACAATCCTGCACGTGTGCAGTATGGCTTTAAGCAATAAAGTAGAAAAGCAAAGGGCAAATGGCTGAATCTGTGGTGAAGACCCAGCAGTGCATATGGCTCCAAAAAAGCAAGCAATGACAGCCCGTGCCCTGCGGCCCAAAGAGGCCTATGCGTTTAGCTTGTGCAGTGGTCCATGGAAACATGAAGTCCCTCCACGTGCAACATACTGGGGGCCGACATTTTGTCATGGCCACCATTTCAGGACGGCCGACATTTTGTGGTGAGGGGGGAGTGCTCATATCGCAGTGCTCCTCTGATTGGCTGCATGCTGTTCAAGCCACCTGCCCTTCGTGCGCTCGCTGATTGGTGGCTCGCTGATTTGGGCTGGGAAGCGCTAAATGTGAAAAGGCCGATCTACGATACTTGCAGTCTGTGTGTGTGTACGGATACGTGTATGTATATGCACACAGAAATGCAAATATCAGTAAACATACCCCGTGCTTTTCTACGCAGACACACTATTTAATACACACGTATCCATTTCTTTACTTTCCTCTAATCGTATATGCATATTTGCATTTCTGAAAACACAGAAACAGTAGTGCACGTGTGCAGTATGGTTTTCAGCAATAAAGGCAGAAAAGCAAGGGACAAAGAGCTGAATCTTGGGTTAAGACCCAGCAGTGTAGATGGCTCCAAAAAGGAAGCGCACAGTGACAGCCTGTGCCAGATCTCCCCTGGCAATGCTGATGCTCTTCTCCACAGTGCTGACAGCAGCCGAGGCTGAACAGGTCAGAGCAACAAGTTCAGCTGCTGCTGCCAAGACTGCCTTGCATTTGCAGGAAAAACTCCTCACTTGCACTGCCAAACTTCTGCAACAGCACTTCTGGGAGAAGGAAGTGCAGCTCCTTTTGCCAAGGACCAGAAGCGCCGCTGGCTCTGAAGAGCAGAGCTGCCCAAGGCACTACCTTGTGCTCCCAGCACTGTCCTCCTTGCCACCGGCCACAAAGGAGCAACACCGCTTGGAACCAAGGAATCCTTTCAGTGCTAAGCATTCTTATTCTGCAGCAAGCCGAACATGCTCCACACACAGCAACGTGCTCCACAGACGGGGCATTTGGCAGCCTTGGCTTTGCCTTAGAAGAGACGTTCCTCAAGCTTGTCTTGAAACTCACGTGACAGAAACCACCCTGACCGCCTGGACACGACTTGGCTCAGCCAGAAGCATGAGCGGCTTACTGAGACACCTCTTGCAGCAGGCCAGCAGCGGCCCCTGTCACCGCTCCCAGGCTTCCAAGAACCTCCCACCAGTCCTACCCTCCAGCAGGCAGAACGCCCCCGCCTCCTGCCAAGTACGCCTTCTCTTGTGACTGGCAGCCCAAACCGGCCTCTGTGTCTAGCTTCTGCAGTGGCCATGGGAACAAGAAATCCCTCCCCGTGCAACACACTGGGGGCCGACATTTTATGGCGAGGGGGGAGCGCTCTTCTCACCGTGCCTCTCTGATTGGCTGCGTGCTGTTCGAGCCACGTGCCCTGCGCTCGCCCGCTGATTGGTGGCCCGCTGCCTTTCGGCCGGGAAGCGCTAAATATGAAAATATCGATCTACGACACGTGCTGTGTGTGCGTGTACGGACACGTGTATGTATATCCACACAGAAATGTAAACACAAGGAAATGCACGCAGCGGTTTTCTACACAGGCACACTATTTATAGATAGGTACATGTATACATTCATTTGCTTACCTGTAATCGTATATGCATATTTGCATTTCTAAAACCACAGAAACAATCCTGCACGTGTGCAGTATGGCTTTAAGCAATAAAGTAGAAAAGCAAAGGGCAAATGGCTGAATCTGTGGTGAAGACCCAGCAGTGCATATGGCTCCAAAAAAGCAAGCAATGACAGCCCGTGCCCTGCGGCCCAAAGAGGCCTATGCGTTTAGCTTGTGCAGTGGTCCATGGAAACATGAAGTCCCTCCACGTGCAACATACTGGGGGCCGACATTTTGTCATGGCCACCATTTCAGGACGGCCGACATTTTGTGGTGAGGGGGGAGTGCTCATATCGCAGTGCTCCTCTGATTGGCTGCATGCTGTTCGAGCCACCTGCCCTTCGTGCGCTCGCTGATTGGTGGCTCGCTGATTTGGGCTGGGAAGCGCTAAATGTGAAAAGGCCGATCTACGATACTTGCAGTCTGTGTGTGTGTACGGATACGTGTATGTATATGCACACAGAAATGCAAATATCAGTAAACATACCCCGTGCTTTTCTACGCAGACACACTATTTAATACACACGTATCCATTTCTTTGCTTTCCTCTAATCGTATATGCATATTTGCATTTCTGAAAACACAGAAACAGTAGTGCACGTGTGCAGTATGGTTTTCAGCAATAAAGGCAGAAAAGCAAGGGACAAAGAGCTGAATCTTGGGTTAAGACCCAGCAGTGTAGATGGCTCCAAAAAGGAAGCGCACAGTGACAGCCTGTGCCAGATCTCCCCTGGCAATGCTGATGCTCTTCTCCACAGTGCTGACAGCAGCCGAGGCTGAACAGGTCAGAGCAACAAGTTCAGCTGCTGCTGCCAAGACTGCCTTGCATTTGCAGGAAAAACTCCTCACTTGCACTGCCAAACTTCTGCAACAGCACTTCTGGGAGAAGGAAGTGCAGCTCCTTTTGCCAAGGACCAGAAGCGCCGCTGGCTCTGAAGAGCAGAGCTGCCCAAGGCACTACCTCGTGCTCCCAGCACTGTCCTCCTTGCCACCGGCCACAAAGGAGCAACACCGCTTGGAACCAAGGAATCCTTTCAGTGCTAAGCATTCTTATTCTGCAGCAAGCCGAACATGCTCCACACACAGCAACGTGCTCCACAGACGGGGCATTTGGCAGCCTTGGCTTTGCCTTAGAAGAGACGTTCCTCAAGCTTGTCTTGAAACTCACGTGACAGAAACCACCCTGACCGCCTGGACACGACTTGGCTCAGCCAGAAGCATGAGCGGCTTACTGAGACACCTCTTGCAGCAGGCCATCAGCGGCCCCTGTCATTGCTCCCAGGCTTCCAAGAACCTCCCACCAGTCCTACCCTCCAGCAGGCAGAACGCCCCCGCCTCCTGCCAAGTACACCTTCTCTTGTGACTGGCAGCCCAAACCGGCCTCTGTGTCTAGCTTCTGCAGTGGCCATGGGAACAAGAAATCCCTCCCCGTGCAACACACTGGGGGCCGACATTTTATGGCGAGGGGGGAGCGCTCTTCTCACCGTGCCTCTCTGATTGGCTGCGTGCTGTTCGAGCCACGTGCCCTGCGCTCGCCCGCTGATTGGTGGCCCGCTGCCTTTCGGCCGGGAAGCGCTAAATATGAAAATATCGATCTACGACACGTGCTGTGTGTGCGTGTACGGACACGTGTATGTATATCCACACAGAAATGTAAACACAAGGAAATGCACGCAGCGGTTTTCTACACAGGCACACTATTTATAGATAGGTACATGTATACATTCATTTGCTTACCTGTAATCGTATATGCATATTTGCATGTCTAAAACCACAGAAACAATCCTGCACGTGTGCAGTATGGCTTTAAGCAATAAAGTAGAAAAGCAAAGGGCAAATGGCTGAATCTGTGGTGAAGACCCAGCAGTGCATATGGCTCCAAAAAAGCAAGCAATGACAGCCCGTGCCCTGCGGCCCAAAGAGGCCTATGCGTTTAGCTTGTGCAGTGGTCCATGGAAACATGAAGTCCCTCCACGTGCAACATACTGGGGGCCGACATTTTGTCATGGCCACCATTTCAGGACGGCCGACATTTTGTGGTGAGGGGGGAGTGCTCATATCGCAGTGCTCCTCTGATTGGCTGCATGCTGTTCGAGCCACCTGCCCTTCGTGCGCTCGCTGATTGGTGGCTCGCTGATTTGGGCTGGGAAGCGCTAAATGTGAAAAGGCCGATCTACGATACTTGCAGTCTGTGTGTGTGTACGGATACGTGTATGTATATGCACACAGAAATGCAAATATCAGTAAACATACCCCGTGCTTTTCTACGCAGACACACTATTTAATACACACGTATCCATTTCTTTACTTTCCTCTAATCGTATATGCATATTTGCATTTCTGAAAACACAGAAACAGTAGTGCACGTGTGCAGTATGGTTTTCAGCAATAAAGGCAGAAAAGCAAGGGACAAAGAGCTGAATCTTGGGTTAAGACCCAGCAGTGTAGATGGCTCCAAAAAGGAAGCGCACAGTGACAGCCTGTGCCAGATCTCCCCTGGCAATGCTGATGCTCTTCTCCACAGTGCTGACAGCAGCCGAGGCTGAACAGGTCAGAGCAACAAGTTCAGCTGCTGCTGCCAAGACTGCCTTGCATTTGCAGGAAAAACTCCTCACTTGCACTGCCAAACTTCTGCAACAGCACTTCTGGGAGAAGGAAGTGCAGCTCCTTTTGCCAAGGACCAGAAGCGCCGCTGGCTCTGAAGAGCAGAGCTGCCCAAGGCACTACCTCGTGCTCCCAGCACTGTCCTCCTTGCCACCGGCCACAAAGGAGCAACACCGCTTGGAACCAAGGAATCCTTTCAGTGCTAAGCATTCTTATTCTGCAGCAAGCCGAACATGCTCCACACACAGCAACGTGCTCCACAGACGGGGCATTTGGCAGCCTTGGCTTTGCCTTAGAAGAGACGTTCCTCAAGCTTGTCTTGAAACTCACGTGACAGAAACCACCCTGACCGCCTGGACACGACTTGGCTCAGCCAGAAGCATGAGCGGCTTACTGAGACACCTCTTGCAGCAGGCCATCAGCGGCCCCTGTCACCGCTCCCAGGCTTCCAAGAACCTCCCACCAGTCCTACCCTCCAGCAGGCAGAACGCCCCCGCCTCCTGCCAAGTACGCCTTCTCTTGTGACTGGCAGCCCAAACCGGCCTCTGTGTCTAGCTTCTGCAGTGGCCATGGGAACAAGAAATCCCTCCCCGTGCAACACACTGGGGGCCGACATTTTATGGCGAGGGGGGAGCGCTCTTCTCACCGTGCCTCTCTGATTGGCTGCGTGCTGTTCGAGCCACGTGCCCTGCGCTCGCCCGCTGATTGGTGGCCCGCTGCCTTTCGGCCGGGAAGCGCTAAATATGAAAATATCGATCTACGACACGTGCTGTGTGTGCGTGTACGGACACGTGTATGTATATCCACACAGAAATGTAAACACAAGGAAATGCACGCAGCGGTTTTCTACACAGGCACACTATTTATAGATAGGTACATGTATACATTCATTTGCTTACCTGTAATCGTATATGCATATTTGCATTTCTAAAACCACAGAAACAATCCTGCACGTGTGCAGTATGGCTTTAAGCAATAAAGTAGAAAAGCAAAGGGCAAATGGCTGAATCTGTGGTGAAGACCCAGCAGTGCATATGGCTCCAAAAAAGCAAGCAATGACAGCCCGTGCCCTGCGGCCCAAAGAGGCCTATGCGTTTAGCTTGTGCAGTGGTCCATGGAAACATGAAGTCCCTCCACGTGCAACATACTGGGGGCCGACATTTTGTCATGGCCACCATTTCAGGACGGCCGATATTTTGTGGTGAGGGGGGAGTGCTCATATCGCAGTGCTCCTCTGATTGGCTGCATGCTGTTCGAGCCACCTGCCCTTCGTGCGCTCGCTGATTGGTGGCTCGCTGATTTGGGCTGGGAAGCGCTAAATGTGAAAAGGCCGATCTACGATACTTGCAGTCTGTGTGTGTGTACGGATACGTGTATGTATATGCACACAGAAATGCAAATATCAGTAAACATACCCCGTGCTTTTCTACGCAGACACACTATTTAATACACACGTATCCATTTCTTTACTTTCCTCTAATCGTATATGCATATTTGCATTTCTGAAAACACAGAAACAGTAGTGCACGTGTGCAGTATGGTTTTCAGCAATAAAGGCAGAAAAGCAAGGGACAAAGAGCTGAATCTTGGGTTAAGACCCAGCAGTGTAGATGGCTCCAAAAAAAAAGAAAGCGCACAGTGACAGCCTGTGCCAGATCTCCCCTGGCAATGCTGATGCTCTTCTCCACAGTGCTGACAGCAGCCGAGGCTGAACAGGTCAGAGCAACAAGTTCAGCTGCTGCTGCCAAGACTGCCTTGCATTTGCAGGAAAAACTCCTTACTTGCACTGCCAAACTTCTGCAACAGCACTTCTGGGAGAAGGAAGTGCAGCTCCTTTTGCCAAGGACCAGAAGCGCCGCTGGCTCTGAAGAGCAGAGCTGCCCAAGGCACTACCTCGTGCTCCCAGCACTGTCCTCCTTGCCACCGGCCACAAAGGAGCAACACCGCTTGGAACCAAGGAATCCTTTCAGTGCTAAGCATTCTTATTCTGCAGCAAGCCGAACATGCTCCACACACAGCAACGTGCTCCACAGACGGGGCATTTGGCAGCCTTGGCTTTGCCTTAGAAGAGACGTTCCTCAAGCTTGTCTTGAAACTCACGTGACAGAAACCACCCTGACCGCCTGGACACGACTTGGCTCAGCCAGAAGCATGAGCGGCTTACTGAGACACCTCTTGCAGCAGGCCAGCAGCGGCCCCTGTCACCGCTCCCAGGCTTCCAAGAACCTCCCACCAGTCCTACCCTCCAGCAGGCAGAACGCCCCCGCCTCCTGCCAAGTACGCCTTCTCTTGTGACTGGCAGCCCAAACCGGCCTCTGTGTCTAGCTTCTGCAGTGGCCATGGGAACAAGAAATCCCTCCCCGTGCAACACACTGGGGGCCGACATTTTATGGCGAGGGGGGAGCGCTCTTCTCACCGTGCCTCTCTGATTGGCTGCGTGCTGTTCGAGCCACGTGCCCTGCGCTCGCCCGCTGATTGGTGGCCCGCTGCCTTTCGGCCGGGAAGCGCTAAATATGAAAATATCGATCTACGACACGTGCTGTGTGTGCGTGTACGGACACGTGTATGTATATCCACACAGAAATGTAAACACAAGGAAATGCACGCAGCGGTTTTCTACACAGGCACACTATTTATAGATAGGTACATGTATACATTCATTTGCTTACCTGTAATCGTATATGCATATTTGCATTTCTAAAACCACAGAAACAATCCTGCACGTGTGCAGTATGGCTTTAAGCAATAAAGTAGAAAAGCAAAGGGCAAATGGCTGAATCTGTGGTGAAGACCCAGCAGTGCATATGGCTCCAAAAAAGCAAGCAATGACAGCCCGTGCCCTGCGGCCCAAAGAGGCCTATGCGTTTAGCTTGTGCAGTGGTCCATGGAAACATGAAGTCCCTCCACGTGCAACATACTGGGGGCCGACGTTTTGTCATGGCCACCATTTCAGGACGGCCGACATTTTGTGGTGAGGGGGGAGTGCTCATATCGCAGTGCTCCTCTGATTGGCTGCATGCTGTTCGAGCCACCTGCCCTTCGTGCGCTCGCTGATTGGTGGCTCGCTGATTTGGGCTGGGAAGCGCTAAATGTGAAAAGGCCGATCTACGATACTTGCAGTCTGTGTGTGTGTACGGATACGTGTATGTATATGCACACAGAAATGCAAATATCAGTAAACATACCCCGTGCTTTTCTACGCAGACACACTATTTAATACACACGTATCCATTTCTTTACTTTCCTCTAATCGTATATGCATATTTGCATTTCTGAAAACACAGAAACAGTAGTGCACGTGTGCAGTATGGTTTTCAGCAATAAAGGCAGAAAAGCAAGGGACAAAGAGCTGAATCTTGGGTTAAGACCCAGCAGTGTAGATGGCTCCAAAAAGGAAGCGCACAGTGACAGCCTGTGCCAGATCTCCCCTGGCAATGCTGATGCTCTTCTCCACAGTGCTGACAGCAGCCGAGGCTGAACAGGTCAGAGCAACAAGTTCAGCTGCTGCTGCCAAGACTGCCTTGCATTTGCAGGAAAAACTCCTCACTTGCACTGCCAAACTTCTGCAACAGCACTTCTGGGAGAAGGAAGTGCAGCTCCTTTTGCCAAGGACCAGAAGCGCCGCTGGCTCTGAAGAGCAGAGCTGCCCAAGGCACTACCTCATGCTCCCAGCACTGTCCTCCTTGCCACCGGCCACAAAGGAGCAACACCGCTTGGAACCAAGGAATCCTTTCAGTGCTAAGCATTCTTATTCTGCAGCAAGCCGAACATGCTCCACACACAGCAACGTGCTCCACAGACGGGGCATTTGGCAGCCTTGGCTTTGCCTTAGAAGAGACGTTCCTCAAGCTTGTCTTGAAACTCACGTGACAGAAACCACCCTGACCGCCTGGACACGACTTGGCTCAGCCAGAAGCATGAGCGGCTTACTGAGACACCTCTTGCAGCAGGCCAGCAGCGGCCCCTGTCACCGCTCCCAGGCTTCCAAGAACCTCCCACCAGTCCTACCCTCCAGCAGGCAGAACGCCCCCGCCTCCTGCCAAGTACGCCTTCTCTTGTGACTGGCAGCCCAAACCGGCCTCTGTGTCTAGCTTCTGCAGTGGCCATGGGAACAAGAAATCCCTCCCCGTGCAACACACTGGGGGCCGACATTTTATGGCGAGGGGGGAGCGCTCTTCTCACCGTGCCTCTCTGATTGGCTGCGTGCTGTTCGAGCCACGTGCCCTGCGCTCGCCCGCTGATTGGTGGCCCGCTGCCTTTCGGCCGGGAAGCGCTAAATATGAAAATATCGATCTACGACACGTGCTGTGTGTGCGTGTACGGACACGTGTATGTATATCCACACAGAAATGTAAACACAAGGAAATGCACGCAGCGGTTTTCTACACAGGCACACTATTTATAGATAGGTACATGTATACATTCATTTGCTTACCTGTAATCGTATATGCATATTTGCATGTCTAAAACCACAGAAACAATCCTGCACGTGTGCAGTATGGCTTTAAGCAATAAAGTAGAAAAGCAAAGGGCAAATGGCTGAATCTGTGGTGAAGACCCAGCAGTGCATATGGCTCCAAAAAAGCAAGCAATGACAGCCCGTGCCCTGCGGCCCAAAGAGGCCTATGCGTTTAGCTTGTGCAGTGGTCCATGGAAACATGAAGTCCCTCCACGTGCAACATACTGGGGGCCGACATTTTGTCATGGCCACCATTTCAGGACGGCCGACATTTTGTGGTGAGGGGGGAGTGCTCATATCGCAGTGCTCCTCTGATTGGCTGCATGCTGTTCGAGCCACCTGCCCTTCGTGCGCTCGCTGATTGGTGGCTCGCTGATTTGGGCTGGGAAGCGCTAAATGTGAAAAGGCCGATCTACGATACTTGCAGTCTGTGTGTGTGTACGGATACGTGTATGTATATGCACACAGAAATGCAAATATCAGTAAACATACCCCGTGCTTTTCTATGCAGACACACTATTTAATACACACGTATCCATTTCTTTACTTTCCTCTAATCGTATATGCATATTTGCATTTCTGAAAACACAGAAACAGTAGTGCACGTGTGCAGTATGGTTTTCAGCAATAAAGGCAGAAAAGCAAGGGACAAAGAGCTGAATCTTGGGTTAAGACCCAGCAGTGTAGATGGCTCCAAAAAAAAAGAAAGCGCACAGTGACAGCCTGTGCCAGATCTCCCCTGGCAATGCTGATGCTCTTCTCCACAGTGCTGACAGCAGCCGAGGCTGAACAGGTCAGAGCAACAAGTTCAGCTGCTGCTGCCAAGACTGCCTTGCATTTGCAGGAAAAACTCCTCACTTGCACTGCCAAACTTCTGCAACAGCACTTCTGGGAGAAGGAAGTGCAGCTCCTTTTGCCAAGGACCAGAAGCGCCGCTGGCTCTGAAGAGCAGAGCTGCCCAAGGCACTACCTCGTGCTCCCAGCACTGTCCTCCTTGCCACCGGCCACAAAGGAGCAACACCGCTTGGAACCAAGGAATCCTTTCAGTGCTAAGCATTCTTATTCTGCAGCAAGCCGAACATGCTCCACACACAGCAACGTGCTCCACAGACGGGGCATTTGGCAGCCTTGGCTTTGCCTTAGAAGAGACGTTCCTCAAGCTTGTCTTGAAACTCACGTGACAGAAACCACCCTGACCGCCTGGACACGACTTGGCTCAGCCAGAAGCATGAGCGGCTTACTGAGACACCTCTTGCAGCAGGCCAGCAGCGGCCCCTGTCACCGCTCCCAGGCTTCCAAGAACCTCCCACCAGTCCTACCCTCCAGCAGGCAGAACGCCCCCGCCTCCTGCCAAGTACGCCTTCTCTTGTGACTGGCAGCCCAAACCGGCCTCTGTGTCTAGCTTCTGCAGTGGCCATGGGAACAAGAAATCCCTCCCCGTGCAACACACTGGGGGCCGACATTTTATGGCGAGGGGGGAGCGCTCTTCTCACCGTGCCTCTCTGATTGGCTGCGTGCTGTTCGAGCCACGTGCCCTGCGCTCGCCCGCTGATTGGTGGCCCGCTGCCTTTCGGCCGGGAAGCGCTAAATATGAAAATATCGATCTACGACACGTGCTGTGTGTGCGTGTACGGACACGTGTATGTATATCCACACAGAAATGTAAACACAAGGAAATGCACGCAGCGGTTTTCTACACAGGCACACTATTTATAGATAGGTACATGTATACATTCATTTGCTTACCTGTAATCGTATATGCATATTTGCATGTCTAAAACCACAGAAACAATCCTGCACGTGTGCAGTATGGCTTTAAGCAATAAAGTAGAAAAGCAAAGGGCAAATGGCTGAATCTGTGGTGAAGACCCAGCAGTGCATATGGCTCCAAAAAAGCAAGCAATGACAGCCCGTGCCCTGCGGCCCAAAGAGGCCTATGCGTTTAGCTTGTGCAGTGGTCCATGGAAACATGAAGTCCCTCCACGTGCAACATACTGGGGGCCGACATTTTGTCATGGCCACCATTTCAGGACGGCCGACATTTTGTGGTGAGGGGGGAGTGCTCATATCGCAGTGCTCCTCTGATTGGCTGCATGCTGTTCGAGCCACCTGCCCTTCGTGCGCTCGCTGATTGGTGGCTCGCTGATTTGGGCTGGGAAGCGCTAAATGTGAAAAGGCCGATCTACGATACTTGCAGTCTGTGTGTGTGTACGGATACGTGTATGTATATGCACACAGAAATGCAAATATCAGTAAACATACCCCGTGCTTTTCTACGCAGACACACTATTTAATACACACGTATCCATTTCTTTACTTTCCTCTAATCGTATATGCATATTTGCATTTCTGAAAACACAGAAACAGTAGTGCACGTGTGCAGTATGGTTTTCAGCAATAAAGGCAGAAAAGCAAGGGACAAAGAGCTGAATCTTGGGTTAAGACCCAGCAGTGTAGATGGCTCCAAAAAGGAAGCGCACAGTGACAGCCTGTGCCAGATCTCCCCTGGCAATGCTGATGCTCTTCTCCACAGTGCTGACAGCAGCCGAGGCTGAACAGGTCAGAGCAACAAGTTCAGCTGCTGCTGCCAAGACTGCCTTGCATTTGCAGGAAAAACTCCTCACTTGCACTGCCAAACTTCTGCAACAGCACTTCTGGGAGAAGGAAGTGCAGCTCCTTTTGCCAAGGACCAGAAGTGCCGCTGGCTCTGAAGAGCAGAGCTGCCCAAGGCACTACCTCGTGCTCCCAGCACTGTCCTCCTTGCCACCGGCCACAAAGGAGCAACACCACTTGGAACCAAGGAATCCTTTCAGTGCTAAGCATTCTTATTCTGCAGCAAGCCGAACATGCTCCACACACAGCAACGTGCTCCACAGACGGGGCATTTGGCAGCCTTGGCTTTGCCTTAGAAGAGACGTTCCTCAAGCTTGTCTTGAAACTCACGTGACAGAAACCACCCTGACCGCCTGGACACGACTTGGCTCAGCCAGAAGCATGAGCGGCTTACTGAGACACCTCTTGCAGCAGGCCAGCAGCGGCCCCTGTCACCGCTCCCAGGCTTCCAAGAACCTCCCACCAGTCCTACCCTCCAGCAGGCAGAACGCCCCCGCCTCCTGCCAAGTACGCCTTCTCTTGTGACTGGCAGCCCAAACCGGCCTCTGTGTCTAGCTTCTGCAGTGGCCATGGGAACAAGAAATCCCTCCCCGTGCAACACACTGGGGGCCGACATTTTATGGCGAGGGGGGAGCGCTCTTCTCACCGTGCCTCTCTGATTGGCTGCGTGCTGTTCGAGCCACGTGCCCTGCGCTCGCCCGCTGATTGGTGGCCCGCTGCCTTTCGGCCGGGAAGCGCTAAATATGAAAATATCGATCTACGACACGTGCTGTGTGTGCGTGTACGGACACGTGTATGTATATCCACACAGAAATGTAAACACAAGGAAATGCACGCAGCGGTTTTCTACACAGGCACACTATTTATAGATAGGTACATGTATACATTCATTTGCTTACCTGTAATCGTATATGCATATTTGCATGTCTAAAACCACAGAAACAATCCTGCACGTGTGCAGTATGGCTTTAAGCAATAAAGTAGAAAAGCAAAGGGCAAATGGCTGAATCTGTGGTGAAGACCCAGCAGTGCATATGGCTCCAAAAAAGCAAGTAATGACAGCCCGTGCCCTGCGGCCCAAAGAGGCCTATGCGTTTAGCTTGTGCAGTGGTCCATGGAAACATGAAGTCCCTCCACGTGCAACATACTGGGGGCCGACGTTTTGTCATGGCCACCATTTCAGGACGGCCGACATTTTGTGGTGAGGGGGGAGTGCTCATATCGCAGTGCTCCTCTGATTGGCTGCATGCTGTTCGAGCTACCTGCCCTTCGTGCGCTCGCTGATTGGTGGCTCGCTGATTTGGGCTGGGAAGCGCTAAATGTGAAAAGGCCGATCTACGATACTTGCAGTCTGTGTGTGTGTACGGATACGTGTATGTATATGCACACAGAAATGCAAATATCAGTAAACATACCCCGTGCTTTTCTACGCAGACACACTATTTAATACACACGTATCCATTTCTTTACTTTCCTCTAATCGTATATGCATATTTGCATTTCTGAAAACACAGAAACAGTAGTGCACGTGTGCAGTATGGTTTTCAGCAATAAAGGCAGAAAAGCAAGGGACAAAGAGCTGAATCTTGGGTTAAGACCCAGCAGTGTAGATGGCTCCAAAAAGGAAGCGCACAGTGACAGCCTGTGCCAGATCTCCCCTGGCAATGCTGATGCTCTTCTCCACAGTGCTGACAGCAGCCGAGGCTGAACAGGTCAGAGCAACAAGTTCAGCTGCTGCTGCCAAGACTGCCTTGCATTTGCAGGAAAAACTCCTCACTTGCACTGCCAAACTTCTGCAACAGCACTTCTGGGAGAAGGAAGTGCAGCTCCTTTTGCCAAGGACCAGAAGCGCCGCTGGCTCTGAAGAGCAGAGCTGCCCAAGGCACTACCTCGTGCTCCCAGCACTGTCCTCCTTGCCACCGGCCACAAAGGAGCAACACCGCTTGGAACCAAGGAATCCTTTCAGTGCTAAGCATTCTTATTCTGCAGCAAGCCGAACATGCTCCACACACAGCAACGTGCTCCACAGACGGGGCATTTGGCAGCCTTGGCTTTGCCTTAGAAGAGACGTTCCTCAAGCTTGTCTTGAAACTCACGTGACAGAAACCACCCTGACCGCCTGGACACGACTTGGCTCAGCCAGAAGCATGAGCGGCTTACTGAGACACCTCTTGCAGCAGGCCAGCAGCGGCCCCTGTCACCGCTCCCAGGCTTCCAAGAACCTCCCACCAGTCCTACCCTCCAGCAGGCAGAACGCCCCCGCCTCCTGCCAAGTACGCCTTCTCTTGTGACTGGCAGCCCAAACCGGCCTCTGTGTCTAGCTTCTGCAGTGGCCATGGGAACAAGAAATCCCTCCCCGTGCAACACACTGGGGGCCGACATTTTATGGCGAGGGGGGAGCGCTCTTCTCACCGTGCCTCTCTGATTGGCTGCGTGCTGTTCGAGCCACGTGCCCTGCGCTCGCCCGCTGATTGGTGGCCCGCTGCCTTTCGGCCGGGAAGCGCTAAATATGAAAATATCGATCTACGACACGTGCTGTGTGTGCGTGTACGGACACGTGTATGTATATCCACACAGAAATGTAAACACAAGGAAATGCACGCAGCGGTTTTCTACACAGGCACACTATTTATAGATAGGTACATGTATACATTCATTTGCTTACCTGTAATCGTATATGCATATTTGCATGTCTAAAACCACAGAAACAATCCTGCACGTGTGCAGTATGGCTTTAAGCAATAAAGTAGAAAAGCAAAGGGCAAATGGCTGAATCTGTGGTGAAGACCCAGCAGTGCATATGGCTCCAAAAAAGCAAGCAATGACAGCCCGTGCCCTGCGGCCCAAAGAGGCCTATGCGTTTAGCTTGTGCAGTGGTCCATGGAAACATGAAGTCCCTCCACGTGCAACATACTGGGGGCCGACATTTTGTCATGGCCACCATTTCAGGACGGCCGACATTTTGTGGTGAGGGGGGAGTGCTCATATCGCAGTGCTCCTCTGATTGGCTGCATGCTGTTCGAGCCACCTGCCCTTCGTGCGCTCGCTGATTGGTGGCTCGCTGATTTGGGCTGGGAAGCGCTAAATGTGAAAAGGCCGATCTACGATACTTGCAGTCTGTGTGTGTGTACGGATACGTGTATGTATATGCACACAGAAATGCAAATATCAGTAAACATACCCCGTGCTTTTCTACGCAGACACACTATTTAATACACACGTATCCATTTCTTTACTTTCCTCTAATCGTATATGCATATTTGCATTTCTGAAAACACAGAAACAGTAGTGCACGTGTGCAGTATGGTTTTCAGCAATAAAGGCAGAAAAGCAAGGGACAAAGAGCTGAATCTTGGGTTAAGACCCAGCAGTGTAGATGGCTCCAAAAAGGAAGCGCACAGTGACAGCCTGTGCCAGATCTCCCCTGGCAATGCTGATGCTCTTCTCCACAGTGCTGACAGCAGCCGAGGCTGAACAGGTCAGAGCAACAAGTTCAGCTGCTGCTGCCAAGACTGCCTTGCATTTGCAGGAAAAACTCCTCACTTGCACTGCCAAACTTCTGCAACAGCACTTCTGGGAGAAGGAAGTGCAGCTCCTTTTGCCAAGGACCAGAAGCGCCGCTGGCTCTGAAGAGCAGAGCTGCCCAAGGCACTACCTCGTGCTCCCAGCACTGTCCTCCTTGCCACCGGCCACAAAGGAGCAACACCGCTTGGAACCAAGGAATCCTTTCAGTGCTAAGCATTCTTATTCTGCAGCAAGCCGAACATGCTCCACACACAGCAACGTGCTCCACAGACGGGGCATTTGGCAGCCTTGGCTTTGCCTTAGAAGAGACGTTCCTCAAGCTTGTCTTGAAACTCACGTGACAGAAACCACCCTGACCGCCTGGACACGACTTGGCTCAGCCAGAAGCATGAGCGGCTTACTGAGACACCTCTTGCAGCAGGCCAGCAGCGGCCCCTGTCACCGCTCCCAGGCTTCCAAGAACCTCCCACCAGTCCTACCCTCCAGCAGGCAGAACGCCCCCGCCTCCTGCCAAGTACGCCTTCTCTTGTGACTGGCAGCCCAAACCGGCCTCTGTGTCTAGCTTCTGCAGTGGCCATGGGAACAAGAAATCCCTCCCCGTGCAACACACTGGGGGCCGACATTTTATGGCGAGGGGGGAGCGCTCTTCTCACCGTGCCTCTCTGATTGGCTGCGTGCTGTTCGAGCCACGTGCCCTGCGCTCGCCCGCTGATTGGTGGCCCGCTGCCTTTCGGCTGGGAAGCGCTAAATATGAAAATATCGATCTACGACACGTGCTGTGTGTGCGTGTACGGACACGTGTATGTATATCCACACAGAAATGTAAACACAAGGAAATGCACGCAGCGGTTTTCTACACAGGCACACTATTTATAGATAGGTACATGTATACATTCATTTGCTTACCTGTAATCGTATATGCATATTTGCATGTCTAAAACCACAGAAACAATCCTGCACGTGTGCAGTATGGCTTTAAGCAATAAAGTAGAAAAGCAAAGGGCAAATGGCTGAATCTGTGGTGAAGACCCAGCAGTGCATATGGCTCCAAAAAAGCAAGCAATGACAGCCCGTGCCCTGCGGCCCAAAGAGGCCTATGCGTTTAGCTTGTGCAGTGGTCCATGGAAACATGAAGTCCCTCCACGTGCAACATACTGGGGGCCGACGTTTTGTCATGGCCACCATTTCAGGACGGCCGACATTTTGTGGTGAGGGGGGAGTGCTCATATCGCAGTGCTCCTCTGATTGGCTGCATGCTGTTCGAGCCACCTGCCCTTCGTGCGCTCGCTGATTGGTGGCTCGCTGATTTGGGCTGGGAAGCGCTAAATGTGAAAAGGCCGATCTACGATACTTGCAGTCTGTGTGTGTGTACGGATACGTGTATGTATATGCACACAGAAATGCAAATATCAGTAAACATACCCCGTGCTTTTCTACGCAGACACACTATTTAATACACACGTATCCATTTCTTTACTTTCCTCTAATCGTATATGCATATTTGCATTTCTGAAAACACAGAAACAGTAGTGCACGTGTGCAGTATGGTTTTCAGCAGTAAAGGCAAAAAAGCAAGGGACAAAGAGCTGAATCTTGGGTTAAGACCCAGCAGTGTAGATGGCTCCAAAAAAAAAGAAAGCGCACAGTGACAGCCTGTGCCAGATCTCCCCTGGCAATGCTGATGCTCTTCTCCACAGTGCTGACAGCAGCCGAGGCTGAACAGGTCAGAGCAACAAGTTCAGCTGCTGCTGCCAAGACTGCCTTGCATTTGCAGGAAAAACTCCTCACTTGCACTGCCAAACTTCTGCAACAGCACTTCTGGGAGAAGGAAGTGCAGCTCCTTTTGCCAAGGACCAGAAGCGCCGCTGGCTCTGAAGAGCAGAGCTGCCCAAGGCACTACCTCGTGCTCCCAGCACTGTCCTCCTTGCCACCGGCCACAAAGGAGCAACACCGCTTGGAACCAAGGAATCCTTTCAGTGCTAAGCATTCTTATTCTGCAGCAAGCCGAACATGCTCCACACACAGCAACGTGCTCCACAGACGGGGCATTTGGCAGCCTTGGCTTTGCCTTAGAAGAGACGTTCCTCAAGCTTGTCTTGAAACTCACGTGACAGAAACCACCCTGACCGCCTGGACACGACTTGGCTCAGCCAGAAGCATGAGCGGCTTACTGAGACACCTCTTGCAGCAGGCCAGCAGCGGCCCCTGTCACCGCTCCCAGGCTTCCAAGAACCTCCCACCAGTCCTACCCTCCAGCAGGCAGAACGCCCCCGCCTCCTGCCAAGTACGCCTTCTCTTGTGACTGGCAGCCCAAACCGGCCTCTGTGTCTTGCTTCTGCAGTGGCCATGGGAACAAGAAATCCCTCCCCGTGCAACACACTGGGGGCCGACATTTTATGGCGAGGGGGGAGCGCTCTTCTCACCGTGCCTCTCTGATTGGCTGCGTGCTGTTCGAGCCACGTGCCCTGCGCTCGCCCGCTGATTGGTGGCCCGCTGCCTTTCGGCCGGGAAGCGCTAAATATGAAAATATCGATCTACGACATGTGCTGTGTGTGCGTGTACGGACACGTGTATGTATATCCACACAGAAATGTAAACACAAGGAAATGCACGCAGCGGTTTTCTACACAGGCACACTATTTATAGATAGGTACATGTATACATTCATTTGCTTACCTGTAATCGTATATGCATATTTGCATGTCTAAAACCACAGAAACAATCCTGCACGTGTGCAGTATGGCTTTAAGCAATAAAGTAGAAAAGCAAAGGGCAAATGGCTGAATCTGTGGTGAAGACCCAGCAGTGCATATGGCTCCAAAAAAGCAAGCAATGACAGCCCGTGCCCTGCGGCCCAAAGAGGCCTATGCGTTTAGCTTGTGCAGTGGTCCATGGAAACATGAAGTCCCTCCACGTGCAACATACTGGGGGCCGACATTTTGTCATGGCCACCATTTCAGGACGGCCGACATTTTGTGGTGAGGGGGGAGTGCTCATATCGCAGTGCTCCTCTGATTGGCTGCATGCTGTTCGAGCCACCTGCCCTTCGTGCGCTCGCTGATTGGTGGCTCGCTGATTTGGGCTGGGAAGCGCTAAATGTGAAAAGGCCGATCTACGATACTTGCAGTCTGTGTGTGTGTACGGATACGTGTATGTATATGCACACAGAAATGCAAATATCAGTAAACATACCCCGTGCTTTTCTACGCAGACACACTATTTAATACACACGTATCCATTTCTTTACTTTCCTCTAATCGTATATGCATATTTGCATTTCTGAAAACACAGAAACAGTAGTGCACGTGTGCAGTATGGTTTTCAGCAGTAAAGGCAAAAAAGCAAGGGACAAAGAGCTGAATCTTGGGTTAAGACCCAGCAGTGTAGATGGCTCCAAAAAGGAAACGCACAGTGACAGCCTGTGCCAGATCTCCCCTGGCAATGCTGATGCTCTTCTCCACAGTGCTGACAGCAGCCGAGGCTGAACAGGTCAGAGCAACAAGTTCAGCTGCTGCTGCCAAGACTGCCTTGCATTTGCAGGAAAAACTCCTCACTTGCACTGCCAAACTTCTGCAACAGCACTTCTGGGAGAAGGAAGTGCAGCTCCTTTTGCCAAGGACCAGAAGCGCCGCTGGCTCTGAAGAGCAGAGCTGCCCAAGGCACTACCTCGTGCTCCCAGCACTGTCCTCCTTGCCACCGGCCACAAAGGAGCAACACCGCTTGGAACCAAGGAATCCTTTCAGTGCTAAGCATTCTTATTCTGCAGCAAGCCGAACATGCTCCACACACAGCAACGTGCTCCACAGACGGGGCATTTGGCAGCCTTGGCTTTGCCTTAGAAGAGACGTTCCTCAAGCTTGTCTTGAAACTCACGTGACAGAAACCACCCTGACCGCCTGGACACGACTTGGCTCAGCCAGAAGCATGAGCGGCTTACTGAGACACCTCTTGCAGCAGGCCAGCAGCGGCCCCTGTCACCGCTCCCAGGCTTCCAAGAACCTCCCACCAGTCCTACCCTCCAGCAGGCAGAACGCCCCCGCCTCCTGCCAAGTACGCCTTCTCTTGTGACTGGCAGCCCAAACCGGCCTCTGTGTCTTGCTTCTGCAGTGGCCATGGGAACAAGAAATCCCTCCCCGTGCAACACACTGGGGGCCGACATTTTATGGCGAGGGGGGAGCGCTCTTCTCACCGTGCCTCTCTGATTGGCTGCGTGCTGTTCGAGCCACGTGCCCTGCGCTCGCCCGCTGATTGGTGGCCCGCTGCCTTTCGGCCGGGAAGCGCTAAATATGAAAATATCGATCTACGACACGTGCTGTGTGTGCGTGTACGGACACGTGTATGTATATCCACACAGAAATGTAAACACAAGGAAATGCACGCAGCGGTTTTCTACACAGGCACACTATTTATAGATAGGTACATGTATACATTCATTTGCTTACCTGTAATCGTATATGCATATTTGCATGTCTAAAACCACAGAAACAATCCTGCACGTGTGCAGTATGGCTTTAAGCAATAAAGTAGAAAAGCAAAGGGCAAATGGCTGAATCTGTGGTGAAGACCCAGCAGTGCATATGGCTCCAAAAAAGCAAGCAATGACAGCCCGTGCCCTGCGGCCCAAAGAGGCCTATGCGTTTAGCTTATGCAGTGGTCCATGGAAACATGAAGTCCCTCCACGTGCAACATACTGGGGGCCGACATTTTGTCATGGCCACCATTTCAGGACGGCCGACATTTTGTGGTGAGGGGGGAGTGCTCATATCGCAGTGCTCCTCTGATTGGCTGCATGCTGTTCGAGCCACCTGCCCTTCGTGCGCTCGCTGATTGGTGGCTCGCTGATTTGGGCTGGGAAGCGCTAAATGTGAAAAGGCCGATCTACAATACTTGCAGTCTGTGTGTGTGTACGGATACGTGTATGTATATGCACACAGAAATGCAAATATCAGTAAACATACCCCGTGCTTTTCTACGCAGACACACTATTTAATACACACGTATCCATTTCTTTACTTTCCTCTAATCGTATATGCATATTTGCATTTCTGAAAACACAGAAACAGTAGTGCACGTGTGCAGTATGGTTTTCAGCAATAAAGGCAAAAAAGCAAGGGACAAAGAGCTGAATCTTGGGTTAAGACCCAGCAGTGTAGATGGCTCCAAAAAGGAAGCGCACAGTGACAGCCTGTGCCAGATCTCCCCTGGCAATGCTGATGCTCTTCTCCACAGTGCTGACAGCAGCCGAGGCTGAACAGGTCAGAGCAACAAGTTCAGCTGCTGCTGCCAAGACTGCCTTGCATTTGCAGGAAAAACTCCTCACTTGCACTGCCAAACTTCTGCAACAGCACTTCTGGGAGAAGGAAGTGCAGCTCCTTTTGCCAAGGAGCTGTGTCTAGCTTCTGCAGTGGCCATGGGAACAAGAAATCCCTCCCCGTGCAACACATTTGGGGCCGACATTTTATTGCGAGGGGGGAGCGCTCTTCTCACCGTGCCTCTGTGATTGGCTGCGTGCTGTTCGAGCCACGTGCCCTGCGCTCGCCCGCTGATTGGTGGCCCGCTGCCTTTCAGCCTGGAAGCGCTAAATGGTAAAATATCCTTCTATGATATATGCAGTGAGTTTAAGTCTGTAATACGTATATATATATATATATATATATTTATATATGTGTGTGTATACACTTACACATATACCTACACTTTTATATATATCCAGAAATAAATGCAAATATAATGAAATATACCTAGTGCTTTTATAGACAGACACACTGTTATACATATATATACATACATTTATTTTCCAGCAGAGGGCAGCCTTGCACTGTGCAGAGATAATTTTAACATAGACTTGCTGTGATTGAGAGTGGCCATGGGTTCTGTATGGATGTAAATTATAGCTGTGTGCTCTAACAGCCCTTTAAACTGTCCTGGTTTCAGTTAGAACAGAATTAATTTTCTTCCTAGTAGCTGATGGAATGCTGTGTTTTGGCTTAGGATGAGAAGAGTGCTGATAACACCCCGATGTTTTAATTGTTGCAGAGCAGTGCTTATACCAGCCAAGGACATCTCAGCCTTTTGCTCTGTCCTGCCAACAGGCAGGCTGGGGGTGCAGTAAGAGCTGGGAGGGGACAGACCCAGGACGACAGGTGACCCAAACTAGCCAAAGGGGTATTCCATACCATCTGACGTCATGCTAAACAATATATAGGGGTGGCTAGCCGGGGGAAGGAGGCCGGACTGCTCGGGGTTAGGCTGGGCATCGGTCAGCGGGTGATGAGCAATTGCATTGTGCATCACTTGTTTGTACATATTATTAGCAGTAGTACTACTATCACTACTTTATTATTATTATTATTATTATTATTATTATTATTATTATTATTATTATTATTATTATTATTATTATTATTATTATTATTATTATTATTATTATTATTATATTGTTATTATTATTTTCCTGTCTTATTAAGCTGTCTTTATCTCAACTCACGGGCTTCACTTTCCATTTCTCTCCCCCGTCCCAGAGAGGGAGGGGGAGGGGGAGCAAATGGCTACGTGGTGTTTAGCTGCCAGCTGGGCTAAACCACAACAAAACTTATAAACAAAATCAAAAAGGAAAAAAAAATATAAGAATGAAATTCTAAATCTAAGACAGAGAAAGAAAGGGAGACACAAAAAATAAGAAAGAGAGAGACGGAGAGAGAAGGAAAGAAATATGAATGGAAGGAAGGAAGGAAGGAAGGAAGGAAGGAAGGAAGGAAGGAAGGAAGGAAGGAAGGAAGGAAGGAAGGAAGGAAGGAAGGAAGGAAGGAAGGAAGGAAGGAAGGAAGGAAGGAAGGAAGGAAGGAAGGAAGGAAGGGAGAAAGAGAGACAGAAAGAGAAAGAGAAAAACAATGAGAGAAAGAAAGTAAGAAAGAAAGGAAGGAAGGGAGGGAGGGAGAAATGGAGGAAGAGAGGAAGGGAGGAAGGGAGGAAGGGAGGAAGGGAGGAAGGGAGGAAGGAAGGAAGGAAGGAAGGAAGGAAGGAAGGAAGGAAGGAAGGAAGGAAGGAAGGAAGGAAGGAAGGAAGGAAGAGAGAGAGAGAGAGAAAGAGTGAAAGAGAGAAGGAGAGAAAGAGAGAAAGAGAGAGAAAGAGAGAAGGAGAGAAAGAGAGAAAGAGAGAGAAAGGGAGATAGAGAGAAAGAGAGAAAGAGAGAGAAAGAGAAAGAGAGAGAGAGACAGGGAGACAGAGAGACAGAGAGACAGAGAAAGAGAGAGAGAGAGAGAGAGAGAGAGAGAGAAAGAGATAAAGAGAGAAAGAGAGAAAGAGAGAGAAAGAGAGAAGGAGAGAAAGAGAGAAAGAGAGAGAAAGGGAGATAGAGAGAAAGAGAGAGAAAGAGAAAGAGAGAGAGAGACAGGGAGACTGAGAGACAGAGAGACAGAGAAAGAGAGAGAGAGAGAGAGAGAGAGAGAAAGAGATAAATAGAGAAAGAGAGAAAGAGAGAGAAAGAGAAAGAGAGAGAGAGACAGGGAGACAGAGAGACAGAGAGACAGAGAAAGAGAGAGAGAGAGAGAGAGAGAGAGAGAAAGAGATAAAGAGAGAAAGAGAGAAAGAGAGAGAAAGAGAGAAGGAGAGAAAGAGAGAAAGAGAGAGAAAGGGAGATAGAGAGAAAGAGAGAGAAAGAGAAAGAGAGAGAGAGACAGGGAGACTGAGAGACAGAGAGACAGAGAAAGAGAGAGAGAGAGAGAGAGAGAGAGAAAGAGATAAATAGAGAAAGAGAGAAAGAGAGAGAGAGAAAGAGAGAGAGAGAAAGAGAGAAAGAGAGAAAGAAAGAGAGAGAGAGAGAAAGAGAGAGAGAGAGAAAGAGAGAGAGAAAGAGAGAGAGAAAGAAAGAGAGAATCATAGAAGCATAGAATATCCTGAGTTGGAAGGGACCCTTAATGATCATCAAGTCCAACTCTTGACACCACACAGGTCTACCCAAAAGTTCAGACCATGTGACTAAGCACACAGTCCAATCTCTTCTTAAATTCAGTCAGGCTCGGTGCAGTGACCACTTCCCTGGGGAGCCTGTTCCAGTGTGCAACCACTCTCTCTGTGAAGAACCCCCTCCTGATGTCAAGCCTAAACTTCCCCTGCCTCAGCTTAACCCCGTTCCCGCGGGTCCTGTTGCTGGTGTTAATGGAGAAAAGGTCTCCTGCCTCTCGACACCCCCTTACGAGGAAGTTGAAGACTGCGATGAGGTCTCCCCTCAGCCTCCTCTTCTCCAGGCTGAACAGGCCCAGTGCCCTCAGCCGTTCCTTGTACGTCTTCCCCTCCAGGCCTTTCACCATCTTCGTAGCCCTCCTCTGGACACTCTCCAACAGTTTCATGTCCTTTTTGTACTGTGGTGCCCAGAACTGCACACAGTACTCGAGGTGAGGCCGCACCAGCGCAGAGTAGAGAGAAAGAGAGAAAGAGAGAAAGAGAGAAAGAGAGAAAGAAGAAAGATAAGAAAGAAAGAAAGAAAGAGAGAAAGAGAGAAAGAAGAAAGATAAGAAAGAGAGAAAGAGAGAAAGAGAGAAAGAAGGAAAGAAGGAAGGAAGGAAGGAAGGAAAGAAGGAAGGAAGGAAGGAAGGAAGGAAGGAAGGAAGGAAGGAAGGAAGGAAGGAAGGAAGGAAGGAAGGAAGGAAGGAAGGAAGGAAGGAAGAAAGAAAGAAAGAAAGAAAGAAAGAAAGAAAGAAAGAAAGAAAGAAAGAAAGAAAGAAAGAAAGAAAGAAAGAAAGAAAGAAAGAAAGAAAGAAAGAAAGAAAGAAAGAAAGAAAGAAAAGAAAGAGAAAGAAAAAGTGGTCCATATTGCTGCAGCCTTGTTTTCCAGCAGATGGCAGCCTTGCACTGTGCAGAGACAGTTTTAACTCGACATGCTGTGACTGTGAGTGGCCATGGGTTCTGTAAGGATGCATATTATAGCTGTGTGCTCTAACAGCCCTTAAAACTAGTAAACAAAAGAAAAACAAACAAAAAACCAAACAATGAATTTCTAAATATTTCACCTTTCAAACCTTCAATGTGAGAAAAGGGAAGGGAAGGGAAGGGAAGGGAAGGGAAGGGAAGGGAAGGGAAGGGAAGGGAAGGGAAGGGAAGGGAAGGGAAGGGAAGGGAAGGGAAGGGAAGGGAAGGGAAGGGAAGGGAAGGGAAGGGAAGGGAAGGGAAGGGAAGGGAAGGGAAGGGAAGGGAAGGGAAGGGAAGGGAAGGGAAGGGAAGGGAAGGGAAGGGAAGGGAAGGGAAGGGAAGGGAAGGGAAGGGAAGGGAAGGGAAGGGAAGGGAAGAAAAAGGAAAAGAAAAGAAGAGAAAAGAAGAGAAAAGAAGAGAAAAGAAGAGAAAAGAAGAGAAAAGAAGAGAAAAGAAAAGAAAAGAAAAGAAAAGAAAAGAAAAGAAAAGAAAAGAAAAGAAAAGAAAAGAAAAGAAAAGAAAAGAAAAGAAAAGAAAAAGAAAAGAAAAGAAAAGAAAAGAAAAGAAAAGAAAAGAAAAGAAAAGAAAAGAAAAGAAAAGAAAAGAAAAAGAAAAGAAAAGAAAAGAAAAGAAAAGAAAAGAAAAGAAAAGAAAAGAAAAGAAAAGAAAAAGAAAAGTAAAGAAAAGTAAAGAAAAGTAAAGAAAAGAAAAGAAAAGAAAAGAAAAGAAAAGAAAAGAAAAGAAAAGAAAAGAAAAGAAAAGAAAAGAAAAGAAAAGAAAAGAAAAAGAAAGAAAAGAAAAGAAAAGAAAAGAAAAGAAAAGAAAAGAAAAGAAAAGAAAAGAAAAGAAAAGAAAAGAAAAGAAAAGAAAAGAAAAGAAAAGAAAAGAAAAGAAAAGAAAAGAAAAGAAAAGAAAAGAAAAGAAAAGAAAAGAAAGAAAGAAAGAAAAGAAAAGAAAAGAAAAGAAAAGAAAAGAAAAGAAAAGAAAAGAAAAGAAAAGAAAAGAAAAGAAAAGAAAAGAAAAGAAAAGAAAAGAAAGAAAAGAAAAGAGAAAACAGGAGAATGAAAAGGGAAGAGAAGAGAAGAGAAGAGAAGAGAAGAGAAGAGAAGAGAAGAGAAGAGAAGAGAAGAGAAGAGAAGAGAAGAGAAGAGAAGAGAAGAGAAGAGAAGAGAAGAGAAGAGAAGAGAAGAGAAGAGAAGAGAAGAGAAGAGAAGAGAAGAGAAGAGAAGAGAAGAGAAGAGAAGAGAAGAGAAGAGAAGAGAAGAGAAGAGAAGAGAAGAGAAGAGAAGAGAAGAGAAGAGAAGAGAAGAGAGCGGGGAAGAAAGAAAGGGAGAAAGGGAGAAATGAAGAATGGAAGAAGAGAGAAAGGAAAGAGGCAAGGCCAGGCATGGCCAGGGAAGGCAAGGCAAGGCAAGGAAACTAGGGAACAAAAAGATAAAATAAAAATAAAAATAAAAAAAAAAAAGAAAAAAAAGAAAGAAAAGAGAAATCGGCATTGTATCCATAAGAACCATTGCATCAAGAGCTCTCTGCTCCCCGGGCAAAGCGGAGCCAGGAGCCAGCAAAGCCCAGCACAGGCAGTGCCCTCAGCAGCTGTGCACAGCTTCGTGTCAGGGACAGTGCCCGTCAGCATTCCCAGACAAAGAAGAGAATGAAAGAGGTCCAGACTCTGTCTCGGAAGTGCAGTCAGAGGAGATGGGGCTGGCGACAGGACTGGAGACAAGCTACAACATCTAGATGCAGGAGAGATCACTGCAGGAGCTGAGATACCCACAGCACAGATCTGAGCTGCTGCAAGGAGACGGGGCCAGAGACGGGTTCGGGAGACTAAAGGCCCAAGTCTGAGCTCAAAAGGGGACTCCCACAGGTGTGATGCAATCCCAGGGATGAAGATGCTCAGCTCCCTGATGCCGTTGTGCTGCAGCCTCGGCTACCAGCAGAGGGCAGCCTTGCACCGTGCAGAGGTCTTTTTCACACGGACATGCTGGCATTGTGAGAGGCCACAGGTCCTCTAGGGATGCAAAGTACAGCTGTGTGCTTCAACTTCCTTTAAACTAACACACAAAAACAAAAGATAACAAACCAAAGAAAACAACAACAAACACACATCCAAGAAAATCTACATAATGCAGCTTCCCATTCTCCTCAGTTAAACTAACACAATCTTTTAGATGAGAGACTGCTGCCTGCTGCAAATTCTATTCCGTTACAGTATTGCCTCCTCATCTGCAGTTTGTGTTTCCTTTTCCCCAGTAACACCAAGTCACTGCCCTACCACCAGCTCAGAGACATAAACCGCAGGCTTTCTGTAAACCTGAAACGTGACAAGGACTAGGTGAACAGATGCAACGTCATGTCATTCCATGTTACGAGTTCTGAATAGGTAGATCCCCGTACAAGTTATGAACAGGAAGAAAGCCTGCAAACACCCACAGAAATACTACGTCCGTCTTGACTATTATGAAACTCTTATCTCTGGTAACTGAAAGTATCAGGTAAAGCAGCAAAGCAGGAAAGGAAGAAAGCAAGAGAGAAAGGGAGGGAGGGAGAAGGACAGAGAGTATGAGAGGAAGACAGGGAGAAGGGAAAAAAGCGGGGAAGAAAGAAAGGGAGAAAGGGAGAATGGAAGAAGAGAGAAAGGAAAGAGGAAAGGAAAGAAGGAAGGGCAGGGCAGGGCAGGGCAGGGCAGGGCAGGGCAGGGCAGGGCAGGGCAGGGCAGGGCAGGGCAGGGAAGGGAAGGGAAGGGAAGGGAAGGGAAGGGAAGGGAAGGGAAGGGAAGGGAAGGGAAGGGAAGGGAAGGGAAGGGAAGGGAAGGGAAGGGAAGGGAAGGGAAGGGAAGGGAAGGGAAGGGAAGGGAAGGGAAGGGAAGGGAAGGGAAGGGAAGGGAAGGGAAGGGAAGGGAAGGGAAGGGAAGGGAAGGGAAGGGAAGGGAAGGGAAGGGAAGGGAGTAACCTCATAGAAACCTGGACCAAAGTGCTCAGTATTGTTTGGTTATTTGACATCTTTTATCATGCACCAGTCTCCAGGAAAATCGAGCATATAATGGTCTGTTAAAGAGTGCACTGAAGGTAGAGGGAGCTGGGACAGTCAAAAATTGGGATACACATTTGGCAAAGGCCACCTGCTTAGTCAACACTAGGGGTTCTGCCAAGCAAGCCAGATCTCCCCAGTCAAACCTGCTACATAATGTAGAAGGCAATAAAGTCCACCTAGTGCACATAGAAAGCATTCAGGGTCAGGCAGTCTTGGCTATTCCTGGCTCAGGCAAAGGCAAGCCCATCCATGGGACTGCGTTTACTCAAGGACCTGGGTGTACTTGGTGGGCAGTGTGGAAGGATGGGGAAGTCTGATGTATTCCTCAAAGGAATTCAGTGTTGGGTGAGAATAGCCCATGATTTGAATTCCATGATGTTAATTACTATATAATGCCATAGGCCATCACTACTATAATTGCTATATGTCATGTTCATGGTATTACAGTAACAGTCACCCAGAAAATGATGAATGAATTTTGATAAAACTGGACAAGCACAGCTGTGTGATGGAATCAGAACAAGCTTCAGCATATGGTGATCCGACACCTCACACCATCTCTTCTGCACTGAAAGATTTTTGTGACAGATATAGCCCAAAGTCATTCACAGACTAAACAAACTCAGTGGACGTTTTATATACATATATGAGAAGTGATGATTAATTGGAAAATACTGGAAAGTGTGGGACCTGAGCATAAATGGTATGGAATAAGGGGTTGGTATTGTCCCGGTTTCACCTAGGATAGGGTTCATTGTCCTCCTGGTAGCTGGTATGGTGCTGTGTTTTGGATTTAGCATGAGAATAATGCTGATAGCATGCTGACATTTTAGCTGTTGCAAAGCAATGCTTACGCTAAGCAAAGGACTTTTCAGCTTCCCATAGCACCCCACCAAAGAGGAGGCTGGGAGCGCACAAGAAGCTGGGAAGGGATTCAGTCGGGACATCTGACCCAGACTGGCCAAAGGGATATCCCATACCATGTGGTGTCATGCTGAACAATTATACGGGGTAGTGGGCTGGAGTAGGAGAGGGACCGCTGCTTAGGGACAGGCTGGGCATTAGCCAGTGGGTGGTGAGCAAGGGCATTGTACATCGCCTGCTTTGTACATAGTATTATTTCTCTTCCTTTTCTGTCCGATTAAACTGTCTTTATCTCTACCCACAAGCTCTTTATATGATCATAGCACTAGTCAAATCTATTCCTGACAAAAAGTTGAAGGCGCAAGGCTTAACAAGAGGGAGTCCCTGTCTTGGTAGAGGAGAAGGAGCACAGCCCGTCAACCGCCTCTTTTACGTCTCCAATCTCTTCTTTCTCCCCCAAGCTAACTTTTTTTTCCTAACTTTTCTCTCACTTTACCTTACTAATGATAACACTGATTCTTTCTCTGAGCACTAACCCTTTTTTCTTCCTGAGTGTGTCAGTCTCATTTCTCAGGTGACAAGTGATAAGGCAATGGCATCAAGTTGCCCCAATAGAGGTTTAGATTGCCTATCAGTAAGAATTTATTCATGAGAAGGTTGGTTGGGCATTGGAACAGGCTGCCCACAGAGGTGGTGGAGTCGCCATCCCTGGAGGTAGGTAAGAGACGTGGGGATGTGGCACTTAGGGATATGGTTTAGCAGTGGACTGAGAGTGCTGGGTTACTGGTTGGACACAATAATCTTAAAGGTCTTTTCCACCCCCAAATAGTTATATGTTTCTGGGAATGTTAAGAAATGAAGACCAAACCAAGAAACAAAGAATGGTGCCTTTTTAGTTTCTCAGCTTTGCACAATCTGGTTCCCTAATAACTAACTATCTAGTGATACTGTCAGGAAAATGGTTCCTTTTACTTTATAGGGCTGGGAAATGACTTGAGTTCAAAGGTAGACAGACAGGTAAAGAGAATATTTTAAGGAGGCTTATCAATATCCCATATTAATAGTAACACTGTTTATTTTATCACTGTCTTCTACACTACTGACCACTGTCCTAAGCCAGAACCCACAGTGCTAAGTGGATAAATGAGTGCCTAGGGCTGAGACAACAGAATCCCTGTATACAACCAGAATTAGGGATTATAATGTGATCTTTATCAAGAGGAAAAAAAAAAAAAAAGAAAAAGAAAAACACCATTGGCTGAAGATCACAAGTCAATATTCTTTTAATGACAGGGTGAAAAGAATTCTAAATAAATAAATACATAAAAAGTTACCACAGCTAGTAAGTAGTGTAATTACATAGCCTTGTTACCTGCCTTTTCTGAAGACATTCCCATAATTGACATACGGAATTGCAAGCTTACCTGTATTTAAAGATTTCTTTCCCTTATTCAATAACATTTATTCCTTATAAATATACTAGATAAATTCCTGTTGTGGGATTTTATGGTAATGCAAGCAGACAACTGGTGATGTTGCCACCCAGATTCACCATCAGAATTCACAATCAGAATGTTGCGGGAAGGGCTTGTGCCACTCTAATCAGTGATTGTGCAGACTCCGCTTGAGTATCATGTGTGGCTTTGGGCACCACAATCTAAGAAGGACTCAAACCTGTTAGAGAATGTCCAAAGGATGCCTGTGCAGATGATGAAGGGTGCAGAGGGAAAGATATATGAGGAGCTGTTGAAGTCACTTGGTTTGTTCAGCCTAGAACAGAGAAGGCTGAGGGGAGACCTCATCGTAGCCTCCGGTTTCCAGCCAAGAGGGAACAGTGGGGCAGGCGCTGATCTCTGCTCTCTGGGGACAGTGACAGGACCCGAGGGAATGGCATGGAGCTTTGACAGGGGAGGTTCAGGCTGGGTGTTAGGAAAAGGTTCTTCACCGAGAGGGTGGTCAGGCACTGGAACAGGCTCCCCAAGGCATGGTCATGGCACTGAGTCTGATGGAGTTCAAGGAGCATTTGGACAGCATTCTCAGACATTGGGTCTGGTTGTTGGGTGGTCCTGTGTGAATTCTTGTGGGTCCTTCCGACTCAAGGTATTCTATGATTCTATGATTACTCTTTAAAAATTTTCCAATATCTGAGACTTCTTCCAGATGAATTTTTACTTTGATTTCTATAGGTAGGAACAAGTTCTTTGTCATACCTACGTGCCACAGTCTCTTTCTTCTGTTGAAAGACTTTCACAAATTATTATTATTTTTTTTACTAACATGTAAAAATATGCCTGGCTATGCTAACTACACCTAAAAGAGACCACCTTCTCTTCTCCTTCAAGTTAATCTATAATTACAAGATGATGTCTGAAATAGCCATTTTGTTCCCTGGTCCTCTGTTATTTAGCATAATAAAGTTTGTTTTCATATGTCAAAAAGCAGTATGAACAAAATGAAATTGGTATATGTTTGTCTAAACTGAGTAATCAAAGGATACACTCATAAGCTGTAGCTAGTCTAAAGAAGCTAAGTAACAAAAAGAAGTTTGAGCTCAAGAGGTAAGATCTAAGAAGGAGAATGGCTCTGCCAGGAGCATGTCAGCCTACAGCTGGCTCCACTACTGAAATTTAGGAGGCCAGAATTCATGGAAATCTGCATGATTAAAAACTGTTCCCCTGCCTTGTCAAGTACCTCACCCAGAGGGAAGTGTTGCTAGTATTTACCTAAGAGAGGCTCCATTTGTGAACTGAAGTACAGCAGTAAAAACAGAGATCCTCAGTGCTTTGGGGTCATTCAGTTAATCATAGAATCATAGAACCATAGAGTGGCTCGGGTTGGAAGGGACCTCAAAGATCATCTTGTTCCAATCCCCCTGCCATAGGCAGGTCAGCCACCCACTAGATCAGGTTTCCCAGGGCCTCATCCACCCTGGTCTTGGATACCTCCAGGGGTGGAGCATCCACAACCTCCCCGGGCAACCTATCCCAGTGCCTCAACAGCCTCTGAGGGAAGAATTTCCTCCTAGCCTCAAATCTAAATCTGCCCCCTTTTAATGTAAAACCATTCCCCTGGGATGACTGTACTGCAAAGACTGCTTAAAACTAGGAGGGAAAAAATATAAAACAGCCAGACTTTTGGAAAACTCAGTGGCAGGAAACTGTCAAAGAACCTTCTTAGCCCAACGACAGTATTTAGATATGTCTCAGTCTTAGCCCACGCCTGAGGGTGTTTCCTGGAAACACAGAAAAACCTGGAGGCTTCTGGAACTGAGGAGTAATTTGAAGGATTTCCAGAAGACCACAAAGATTCATGCAAAGGACCAGATCTAACTTTCTTATTCCTGGTTGTGGGTTGTCTCCTAGAGTGTTCGTCCAAAAGAAGCGACAAATCTCCTACCCTTGGCTCCTTCCACTTTTGTGCTTGCAACTAACCTGAAGGCCATGCCTGTCAAAAGTGTGTGCCAGGAGGAAAACAACTAAATCACCCATTTCATGAGGTCCACAGTATCTCTCCTGAGAACGCTGCCTCTTGGATAAAGCCAGAGGGACAGATACTCCCTCACCAGGATTTCTCTACTGGAGCTAATTGCACGGTGCACCATCTTCCTCACAGCCACCAGATGCTGACAAAAGAGTGCTCTTCTGCTGTTGGATCCTCACTGCGTAGGTGCACTGGCAGTAGCAGAGCTCTGTAACGGAACAAAGGGCCAGGACAGCACACTCCTATCTCTGGTACAACAAGCTGACAATGAAAAAAAAAAAAAACTTTTAAAAATAATCAGGTGAGCACTGTACCTACCAGTCCCATATGCACTAATGTGCTAAGCAATAAACTCAAAAAAGCAAAGGGCAAACAGCTGCATTTTGCCTAAGATGCATCACTACATATGGCTCACAAAACAAAGCGTACCATGAAAGCCTGTGCCACATCTTCTCTTGCAATGCTGATGTGCTTCTCCACAGAGCTAACAGACACTGAGGATGCACTTACTCGGAGAAACAAGAACCTACCAATTTGGCCTCCAATTGTGAGTAACAGGCCAAACCAGCCTCTGTGTCTAGATTCTGCAGTGGCCATGGGAACAAGAAATCCCTCCCCGTGCAACACACTGGGGGCTGACATTTTGTGCCAGGGAGGGAGCACTCATTTCACAGTGCCTCTCTGATTGGCTGCGTGCTGTTCGAGCCATGTGCCCTGCGCTCGCCCGCTGATTGGTGGCCCGCTGCCTTTCAGCCGGGCAGCGCTAAATGTGAAAATATCTATCTATGATACATGCTGTGTGTGCGTGTACGGACACGTGTATGTATATCCACACAGAAATGTAAACACGAGAAAATATACACAGCAGTTTTCTACACAGGCACACTATTTAGAGACACGTATACATTCAATTGCTTACCTGGAATCATATACGCATATTTGCATCTCTAAAACCACAGAAACAATCCTGCACGTGTGCAGTATGGTTTTAAGCAATAAAGTAGGAAAAGCGAGGGGCAAACGGCTGAATCTGTGACTAAGACCCAGCAGTGTATACGGCTCCAAAAAAGCATGCAGTGACAGTCCTGCAGCCCAAACCGGCCAATGGCTTTTAGCTTATGCAGTGGTCCATGGAAACATGAAATCCCTCCACGTGCAACATACTGGGGGCCAACATTTTGTCATGGCCACCATTTCAGGACGGCCGACATTTTGTGGTGAGGGGGGAGTGCTCATATCGCAGTGCTCCTCTGATTGGCTGCATGCTGTTCGAGCCACCTGCCCTTCGTGCGCTCGCTGATTGGTGGCTCGCTGATTTGGGCTGGGAAGCGCTAAATGTGAAAAGGCCGATCTACGATACTTGCAGTCTGTGTGTGTGTACGGATACGTGTATGTATATGCACACAGAAATGCAAATATCAGTAAACATACCCCGTGCTTTTCTACGCAGACACACTATTTAATACACACGTATCCATTTCTTTACTTTCCTCTAATCGTATATGCATATTTGCATTTCTGAAAACACAGAAACAGTAGTGCACGTGTGCAGTATGGTTTTCAGCAATAAAGGCAAAAAAGCAAGGGACAAAGAGCTGAATCTTGGGTTAAGACCCAGCAGTGTAGATGGCTCCAAAAAGGAAGCGCACAGTGACAGCCTGTGCCAGATCTCCCCTGGCAATGCTGATGCTCTTCTCCACAGTGCTGACAGCAGCCGAGGCTGAACAGGTCAGAGCAACAAGTTCAGCTGCTGCTGCCAAGACTGCCTTGCATTTGCAGGAAAAACTCCTCACTTGCACTGCCAAACTTCTGCAACAGCACTTCTGGGAGAAGGAAGTGCAGCTCCTTTTGCCAAGGACCAGAAGCGCCGCTGGCTCTGAAGAGCAGAGCTGCCCAAGGCACTACCTCGTGCTCCCAGCACTGTCCTCCTTGCCACCGGCCACAAAGGAGCAACACCGCTTGGAACCAAGGAATCCTTTCAGTGCTAAGCATTCTTATTCTGCA
>NC_092621.1:69197500-69207500 GCF_047663525.1 Anas platyrhynchos | reverse complement strand
AGAGAAGAGAAGAGAAGAGAAGAGAAGAGAAGAGAAGAGAAGAGAAGAGAAGAGAAGAGAAGAGAGCGGGGAAGAAAGAAAGGGAGAAAGGGAGAAATGAAGATGAAGAAGAGAGAAAGGAAGAGGGCAAGGCCAGGCATGGCCAGGGAAGGCAAGGCAAGGCAAGGAAACTAGGGAACGAAAAAGATAAAATAAAAATTAAAAAAAAAAAAAAAAAGAAAAAAAAGAAAGAAAAGAGAAATCGGCATTGTATCCATAAGAACCGTTGCATCAAGAGCTCTCTGCTCCCGGGCAAGGCGGGGCCCAGGAGCCAGCAAAGCCCAGCACAGGCAGTGCCCTCCAGCAGCTGTGCACAGCTTCGTGTCAGGGACAGTGCCCGTCAGCATTCCCAGACAAAGAAGAGAATGAAAGAGGTCCAGACTCTGTCTCGGAAGTGCAGTCAGAGGAGATGGGGCTGGCGACAGGACTGGAGACAAGCTACAACATCTAGATGCAGGAGAGATCACTGCAGGAGCTGAGATACCCACAGCACAGATCTGAGCTGCTGCAAGGAGACGGGGCCAGAGACGGGTTCGGGAGACTAAAGGCCCAAGTCTGAGCTCAAAAGGGGACTCCCACAGGTGTGATGCAATCCCAGGGATGAAGATGCTCAGCTCCCTGATGCCGTTGTGCTGCAGCCTCGGCTACCAGCAGAGGGCAGCCTTGCACCGTGCAGAGGTCTTTTTCACACGGACATGCTGGCATTGTGAGAGGCCACAGGTCCTCTAGGGATGCAAAGTACAGCTGTGTGCTTCAACTTCCTTTAAACTAACACACAAAAACAAAAGATAACAAACCAAAGAAAACAACAACAAACACACATGGAAGAAAATCTACATAATGCAGCTTCCCATTCTCCTCAGTTAAACTAACACAATCTTTTAGATGAGAGACTGCTGCCTGCTGCAAATTCTATTCCGTTACAGTATTGCCTCCTCATCTGCAGTTTGTGTTTCCTTTTCCCCAGTAACACCAAGTCACTGCCCTACCACCAGCTCAGAGACATAAACCGCAGGCTTTCTGTAAACCTGAAACGTGACAAGGACTAGGTGAACAGATGCAACGTCATGTCATTCCATGTTACGAGTTCTGAATAGGTAGATCCCCGTACAAGTTATGAACAGGAAGAAAGCCTGCAAACACCCACAGAAATACTACGTCCGTCTTGACTATTATGAAACTCTTATCTCTGGTAACTGAAAGTATCAGGTAAAGCAGCAAAGCAGGAAAGGAAGAAAGCAAGAGAGAAAGGGAGGGAGGGAGAAGGACAGAGAGTATGAGAGGAAGACAGGGAGAAGGGAAAAAAGCGGGGAAGAAAGAAAGGGAGAAAGGGAGAATGGAAGAAGAGAGAAAGGAAAGAGGAAAGGAAAGAAGGAAGGGCAGGGCAGGGCAGGGCAGGGCAGGGCAGGGCAGGGCAGGGCAGGGCAGGGCAGGGCAGGGCAGGGCAGGGCAGGGCAGGGCAGGGAAGGGAAGGGAAGGGAAGGGAAGGGAAGGGAAGGGAAGGGAAGGGAAGGGAAGGGAAGGGAAGGGAAGGGAAGGGAAGGGAAGGGAAGGGAAGGGAAGGGAAGGGAAGGGAAGGGAAGGGAAGGGAAGGGAAGGGAAGGGAAGGGAAGGGAAGGGAAGGGAAGGGAAGGGAAGGGAAGGGAAGGGAAGGGAGTAACCTCATAGAAACCTGGACCAAAGTGCTCAGTATTGTTTGGTTATTTGACATCTTTTATCATGCACCAGTCTCCAGGAAAATCGAGCATATAATGGTCTGTTAAAGAGTGCACTGAAGGTAGAGGGAGCTGGGACAGTCAAAAATTGGGATGCACATTTGGCAAAGGCCACCTGCTTAGTCAACACTAGGGGTTCTGCCAAGCAAGCCAGATCTCCCCAGTCAAACCTGCTACATAATGTAGAAGGCAATAAAGTCCACCTAGTGCACATAGAAAGCATTCAGGGTCAGGCAGTCTTGGCTATTCCTGGCTCAGGCAAAGGCAAGCCCATCCATGGGACTGCGTTTACTCAAGGACCTGGGTGTACTTGGTGGGCAGTGTGGAAGGATGGGGAAGTCTGATGTATTCCTCAAAGGAATTCAGTGTTGGGTGAGAATAGCCCATGATTTGAATTCCATGATGTTAATTACTATATAATGCCATAGGCCATCACTACTATAATTGCTATATGTCATGTTCATGGTATTACAGTAACAGTCACCCAGAAAATGATGAATGAATTTTGATAAAACTGGACAAGCACAGCTGTGTGATGGAATCAGAACAAGCTTCAGCATATGGTGATCCGACACCTCACACCATCTCTTCTGCACTGAAAGATTTTTGTGACAGATATAGCCCAAAGTCATTCACAGACTAAACAAACTCAGTGGACGTTTTATATACATATATGAGAAGTGATGATTAATTGGAAAATACTGGAAAGTGTGGGACCTGAGCATAAATGGTATGGAATAAGGGGTTGGTATTGTCCCGGTTTCACCTAGGATAGGGTTCATTGTCCTCCTGGTAGCTGGTATGGTGCTGTGTTTTGGATTTAGCATGAGAATAATGCTGATAGCATGCTGACATTTTAGCTGTTGCAAAGCAATGCTTACGCTAAGCAAAGGACTTTTCAGCTTCCCATAGCACCCCACCAAAGAGGAGGCTGGGAGCGCACAAGAAGCTGGGAAGGGATTCAGTCGGGACATCTGACCCAGACTGGCCAAAGGGATATCCCATACCATGTGGTGTCATGCTGAACAATTATACGGGGTAGTGGGCTGGAGTAGGAGAGGGACCGCTGCTTAGGGACAGGCTGGGCATTAGCCAGTGGGTGGTGAGCAAGGGCATTGTACATCGCCTGCTTTGTACATAGTATTATTTCTCTTCCTTTTCTGTCCGATTAAACTGTCTTTATCTCTACCCACAAGCTCTTTATATGATCATAGCACTAGTCAAATCTATTCCTGACAAAAAGTTGAAGGCGCAAGGCTTAACAAGAGGGAGTCCCTGTCTTGGTAGAGGAGAAGGAGCACAGCCCGTCAACCGCCTCTTTTACGTCTCCAATCTCTTCTTTCTCCCCCAAGCTAACTTTTTTTTCCTAACTTTTCTCTCACTTTACCTTACTAATGATAACACTGATTCTTTCTCTGAGCACTAACCCTTTTTTCTTCCTGAGTGTGTCAGTCTCATTTCTCAGGTGACAAGTGATAAGGCAATGGCATCAAGTTGCCCCAACAGAGGTTTAGATTGCCTATCAGTAAGAATTTATTCATGAGAAGGTTGGTTGGGCATTGGAACAGGCTGCCCACAGAGGTGGTAGAGTTGCCATCCCTGAAGGTAGGTAAGAGACGTGGGGATGTGGCACTTAGGGATATGGTTTAGCAGTGGACTGAGAGTGCTGGGTTACTGGTTGGACACAATAATCTTAAAGGTCTTTTCCACCCCCAAATAGTTGTATGTTTCTGGGAATGTTAAGAAATGAAGACCAAACCAAGAAACAAAGAATGGTGCCTTTTTAGTTTCTCAGCTTTGCACAATCTGGTTCCCTAATAACTAACTATCTAGTGATACTGTCAGGAAAATGGTTCCTTTTACTTTATAGGGCTGGGAAATGACTTGAGTTCAAAGGTAGACAGACAGGTAAAGAGAATATTTTAAGGAGGCTTATCAATATCCCATATTAATAGTAACACTGTTTATTTTATCACTGTCTTCTACACTACTGACCACTGTCCTAAGCCAGAACCCACAGTGCTAAGTGGATAAATGAGTGCCTAGGGCTGAGACAACAGAATCCCTGTATACAACCAGAATTAGGGATTATAATGTGATCTTTATCAAGAGGAAAAAAAAGAAAAAAGAAAAAGAAAAAGAAAAACACCATTGGCTGAAGATCACAAGTCAATATTCTTTTAATGACAGGGTGAAAAGAATTCTAAATAAATAAATACATAAAAAGTTACCACAGATAGTAAGTAGTGTAATTACATAGCCTTGTTACCTGCCTTTTCTGAAGACATTCCCATAATTGACATACGGAATTGCAAGCTTACCTGTATTTAAAGATTTCTTTCCCTTATTCAATAACATTTATTCCTTATAAATATACTAGATAAATTCCTGTTGTGGGATTTTATGGTAATGCAAGCAGACAACTGGCAATGTTGCCACCCAGATTCACCATCAGAATTCACAATCAGAATGTTGCGGGAAGGGCTTGTGCCACTCTAATCAGTGATTGTGCAGACTCCGCTTGAGTATCATGTGTGGCTTTGGGCACCACAATCTAAGAAGGACTCAAACCTGTTAGAGAATGTCCAAAGGATGCCTGTGCAGATGATGAAGGGTGCAGAGGGAAAGATATATGAGGAGCTGTTGAAGTCACTTGGTTTGTTCAGCCTAGAACAGAGAAGGCTGAGGGGAGACCTCATCGTAGCCTCCGGTTTCCAGCCAAGAGGGAACAGTGGGGCAGGCGCTGATCTCTGCTCTCTGGGGACAGTGACAGGACCCGAGGGAATGGCATGGAGCTGTGACAGGGGAGGTTCAGGCTGGGTGTTAGGAAAAGATTCTTCACCGAGAGGGTGGTCAGGCACTGGAACAGGCTCCCCAAGGCATGGTCATGGCACTGAGTCTGATGGAGTTCAAGGAGCATTTGGACAGCATTCTCAGACATTGGGTCTGGTTGTTGGGTGGTCCTGTGTGAATTCTTGTTGGTCCTTCTAACTCAAGGTATTCTATGATTCTATGATTACTCTTTAAAAAATTTCCAATATCTGAGACTTCTTCCAGATGAATTTTTACTTTGATTTCTATAGGTAGGAACAAGTTCTTTGTCATACCTACGTGCCACAGTCTCTTTCTTCTGTTGAAAGACTTTCACAAATTATTATTATTTTTTTTACTAACATGTAAAAATATGCCTGGCTATGCTAACTACACCTAAAAGAGACCACCTTCTCTTCTCCTTCAAGTTAATCTATAATTACAAGATGATGTCTGAAATAGCCATTTTGTTCCCTGGTCCTCTGTTATTTAGCATAATAAAGTTTGTTTTCATATGTCAAAAAGCAGTATGAACAAAATGAAATTGGTATATGTTTGTCTAAACTGAGTAATCAAAGGATACACTCATAAGCTGTAGCTAGTCTAAAGAAGCTAAGTAACAAAAAGAAGTTTGAGCTCAAGAGGTAAGATCTAAGAAGGAGAATGGCTCTGCCAGGAGCATGTCAGCCTACAGCTGGCTCCACTACTGAAATTTAGGAGGCCAGAATTCATGGAAATCTGCATGATTAAAAACTGTTCCCCTGCCTTGTCAAGTACCTCACCCAGAGGGAAGTGTTGCTAGTATTTACCTAAGAGAGGCTCCATTTGTGCACTGAAGTACAGCAGTAAAAACAGAGATCCTCAGTGCTTTGGGGTCATTCAGTTAATCATAGAATCATAGAACCATAGAGTGGCTCGGGTTGGAAGGGACCTCGAAGATCATCTTGTTCCAATCCCCCTGCCATAGGCAGGTCAGCCACCCACTAGATCAGGTTTCCCAGGGCCTCATCCACCCTGGTCTTGGATACCTCCAGGGGTGGAGCATCCACAACCTCCCCGGGCAACCTATCCCAGTGCCTCAACAGCCTCTGAGGGAAGAATTTCCTCCTAGCCTCAAATCTAAATCTGCCCCCTTTTAATGTAAAACCATTCCCCTGGGATGACTGTACTGCAAAGACTGCTTAAAACTAGGAGGGAAAAAATATAAAACAGCCAGACTTTTGGAAAACTCAGTGGCAGGAAACTGTCAAAGAACCTTCTTAGCCCAACGACAGTATTTAGATATGTCTCAGTCTTAGCCCACGCCTGAGGGTGTTTCCTGGAAACACAGAAAAACCTGGAGGCTTCTGGAACTGAGGAGTAATTTGAAGGATTTCCAGAAGACCACAAAGATTCATGCAAAGGACCAGATCTAACTTTCTTATTCCTGGTTGTGGGTTGTCTCCTAGAGTGTTCGTCCAAAAGAAGCGACAAATCTCCTACCCTTGGCTCCTTCCACTTTTGTGCTTGCAACTAACCTGAAGGCCATGCCTGTCAAAAGTGTGTGCCAGGAGGAAAACAACTAAATCACCCATTTCATGAGGTCCACAGTATCTCTCCTGAGAACGCTGCCTCTTGGATAAAGCCAGAGGGACAGATACTCCCTCACCAGGATTTCTCTACTGGAGCTAATTGCACGGTGCACCATCTTCCTCACAGCCACCAGATGCTGACAAAAGAGTGCTCTTCTGCTGTTGGATCCTCACTGCGTAGGTGCACTGGCAGTAGCAGAGCTCTGTAACGGAACAAAGGGCCAGGACAGCACACTCCTATCTCTGGTACAACAAGCTGACAATGAAAAAAAAAAAAACTTTTAAAAATAATCAGGTGAGCACTGTACCTACCAGTCCCATATGCACTAATGTGCTAAGCAATAAACTCAAAAAAGCAAAGGGCAAACAGCTGCATTTTGCCTAAGATGCATCACTACATATGGCTCACAAAACAAAGCGTACCATGAAAGCCTGTGCCACATCTTCTCTTGCAATGCTGATGTGCTTCTCCACAGAGCTAACAGACACTGAGGATGCACTTACTCGGAGAAACAAGAACCTACCAATTTGGCCTCCAATTGTGAGTAACAGGCCAAACCAGCCTCTGTGTCTAGATTCTGCAGTGGCCATGGGAACAAGAAATCCCTCCCCGTGCAACACACTGGGGGCTGACATTTTGTGCCAGGGAGGGAGCACTCATTTCACAGTGCCTCTCTGATTGGCTGCGTGCTGTTCGAGCCATGTGCCCTGCGCTCGCCCGCTGATTGGTGGCCCGCTGCCTTTCAGCCGGGCAGCGCTAAATGTGAAAATATCTATCTACGACACGTGCTGTGTGTGCGTGTACGGACACGTGTATGTATATCCACACATAAATGTAAACACGAGAAAATATACACAGCAGTTTTCTACACAGGCACACTATTTAGAGACACGTATACATTCAATTGCTTACCTGGAATCATATACGCATATTTGCATTTCTAAAACCACAGAAACAATCCTGCACGTGTGCAGTATGGTTTTAAGCAATAAAGTAGGAAAAGCGAGGGGGCAAACGGCTGAACCTGTGACTAAGACCCAGCAGTGTATACGGCTCCAAAAAAGCATGCAGTGACAGTCCTGCAGCCCAAACCGGCCAATGGCTTTTAGCTTATGCAGTGGTCCATGGAAACATGAAATCCCTCCACGTGCAACATACTGGGGGCCGACATTTTGTCATGGCCACCATTTCAGGACGGCCGACATTTTGTGGTGAGGGGGGAGTGCTCATATCGCAGTGCTCCTCTGATTGGCTGCATGCTGTTCGAGCCACCTGCCCTTCGTGCGCTCGCTGATTGGTGGCTCGCTGATTTGGGCTGGGAAGCGCTAAATGTGAAAAGGCCGATCTACGATACTTGCAGTCTGTGTGTGTGTACGGATACGTGTATGTATATGCACACAGAAATGCAAATATCAGTAAACATACCCCGTGCTTTTCTACGCAGACACACTATTTAATACACACGTATCCATTTCTTTACTTTCCTCTAATCGTATATGCATATTTGCATTTCTGAAAACACAGAAACAGTAGTGCACGTGTGCAGTATGGTTTTCATCAGTAAAGGCAAAAAAGCAAGGGACAAAGAGCTGAATCTTGGGTTAAGACCCAGCAGTGTAGATGGCTCCAAAAAGGAAGCGCACAGTGACAGCCTGTGCCAGATCTCCCCTGGCAATGCTGATGCTCTTCTCCACAGTGCTGACAGCAGCCGAGGCTGAACAGGTCAGAGCAACAAGTTCAGCTGCTGCTGCCAAGACTGCCTTGCATTTGCAGGAAAAACTCCTCACTTGCACTGCCAAACTTCTGCAACAGCACTTCTGGGAGAAGGAAGTGCAGCTCCTTTTGCCAAGGACCAGAAGCGCCGCTGGCTCTGAAGAGCAGAGCTGCCCAAGGCACTACCTCGTGCTCCCAGCACTGTCCTCCTTGCCACCGGCCACAAAGGAGCAACACCGCTTGGAACCAAGGAATCCTTTCAGTGCTAAGCATTCTTATTCTGCAGCAAGCCGAACATGCTCCACACACAGCAACGTGCTCCACAGACGGGGCATTTGGCAGCCTTGGCTTTGCCTTAGAAGAGACGTTCCTCAAGCTTGTCTTGAAACTCACGTGACAGAAACCACCCTGACCGCCTGGACACGACTTGGCTCAGCCAGAAGCATGAGCGGCTTACTGAGACACCTCTTGCAGCAGGCCAGCAGCGGCCCCTGTCACCGCTCCCAGGCTTCCAAGAACCTCCCACCAGTCCTACCCTCCAGCAGGCAGAACGCCCCCGCCTCCTGCCAAGTACGCCTTCTCTTGTGACTGGCAGCCCAAACCGGCCTCTGTGTCTTGCTTCTGCAGTGGCCATGGGAACAAGAAATCCCTCCCCGTGCAACACACTGGGGGCCGACATTTTATGGCGAGGGGGGAGCGCTCTTCTCACCGTGCCTCTCTGATTGGCTGCGTGCTGTTCGAGCCACGTGCCCTGCGCTCGCCCGCTGATTGGTGGCCCGCTGCCTTTCGGCCGGGAAGCGCTAAATATGAAAATATCGATCTACGACACGTGCTGTGTGTGCGTGTACGGACACGTGTATGTATATCCACACAGAAATGTAAACACAAGGAAATGCACGCAGCGGTTTTCTACACAGGCACACTATTTATAGATAGGTACATGTATACATTCATTTGCTTACCTGTAATCGTATATGCATATTTGCATGTCTAAAACCACAGAAACAATCCTGCACGTGTGCAGTATGGCTTTAAGCAATAAAGTAGAAAAGCAAAGGGCAAATGGCTGAATCTGTGGTGAAGACCCAGCAGTGCATATGGCTCCAAAAAAGCAAGCAATGACAGCCCGTGCCCTGCGGCCCAAACAGGCCTATGCGTTTAGCTTATGCAGTGGTCCATGGAAACATGAAGTCCCTCCACGTGCAACATACTAGGGGCCGACATTTTGTCATGGCCACCATTTCAGGACGGCCGACATTTTGTGGTGAGGGGGGAGTGCTCATATCGCAGTGCTCCTCTGATTGGCTGCATGCTGTTCGAGCCACCTGCCCTTCGTGCGCTCGCTGATTGGTGGCTCGCTGATTTGGGCTGGGAAGCGCTAAATGTGAAAAGGCCGATCTACGATACTTGCAGTCTGTGTGTGTGTACGGATACGTGTATGTATATGCACACAGAAATGCAAATATCAGTAAACATACCCCGTGCTTTTCTACGCAGACACACTATTTAATACACACGTATCCATTTCTTTACTTTCCTCTAATCGTATATGCATATTTGCATTTCTGAAAACACAGAAACAGTAGTGCACGTGTGCAGTATGGTTTTCAGCAATAAAGGCAAAAAAGCAAGGGACAAAGAGCTGAATCTTGGGTTAAGACCCAGCAGTGTAGATGGCTCCAAAAAGGAAGCACACAGTGACAGCCTGTGCCAGATCTCCCCTGGCAATGCTGATGCTCTTCTCCACAGTGCTGACAGCAGCCGAGGCTGAACAGGTCAGAGCAACAAGTTCAGCTGCTGCTGCCAAGACTGCCTTGCATTTGCAGGAAAAACTCCTCACTTGCACTGCCAAACTTCTGCAACAGCACTTCTGGGAGAAGGAAGTGCAGTTCCTTTTGCCAAGGAGCTGTGTCTAGCTTCTGCAGTGGCCATGGGAACAAGAAATCCCTCCCCGTGCAACACATTTGGGGCCGACATTTTATGGCGAGGGGGGAGTGGTCTTCTCACCGTGCCTCTGTGATTGGCTGCGTGCTGTTCGAGCCACGTGCCCTGCGCTCGCCCGCTGATTGGTGGCCCGCTGCCTTTCAGCCTGGAAGCGCTAAATGATAAAATATCCTTCTATGATATATGCAGTGAGTTTAAGTCTGTAA
>NC_092621.1:69167500-69192500 GCF_047663525.1 Anas platyrhynchos | reverse complement strand
TTTATATACATATATGAGAAGTGATGATTAATTGGAAAATACTGGAAAGTGTGGGACCTGAGCATAAATGGTATGGAATAAGGGGTTGGTATTGTCCCGGTTTCACCTAGGATAGGGTTCATTGTCCTCCTGGTAGCTGGTATGGTGCTGTGTTTTGGATTTAGCATGAGAATAATGCTGATAGCATGCTGACATTTTAGCTGTTGCAAAGCAATGCTTACGCTAAGCAAAGGACTTTTCAGCTTCCCATAGCACCCCACCAAAGAGGAGGCTGGGAGCGCACAAGAAGCTGGGAAGGGATTCAGTCGGGACATCTGACCCAGACTGGCCAAAGGGATATCCCATACCATGTGGTGTCATGCTGAACAATTATACGGGGTAGTGGGCTGGAGTAGGAGAGGGACCGCTGCTTAGGGACAGGCTGGGCATTAGCCAGTGGGTGGTGAGCAAGGGCATTGTACATCGCCTGCTTTGTACATAGTATTATTTCTCTTCCTTTTCTGTCCGATTAAACTGTCTTTATCTCTACCCACAAGCTCTTTATATGATCATAGCACTAGTCAAATCTATTCCTGACAAAAAGTTGAAGGCGCAAGGCTTAACAAGAGGGAGTCCCTGTCTTGGTAGAGGAGAAGGAGCACAGCCCGTCAACCGCCTCTTTTACGTCTCCAATCTCTTCTTTCTCCCCCAAGCTAACTTTTTTTTCCTAACTTTTCTCTCACTTTACCTTACTAATGATAACACTGATTCTTTCTCTGAGCACTAACCCTTTTTTCTTCCTGAGTGTGTCAGTCTCATTTCTCAGGTGACAAGTGATAAGGCAATGGCATCAAGTTGCCCCAACAGAGGTTTAGATTGCCTATCAGTAAGAATTTATTCATGAGAAGGTTGGTTGGGCATTGGAACAGGCTGCCCACAGAGGTGGTAGAGTTGCCATCCCTGAAGGTAGGTAAGAGACGTGGGGATGTGGCACTTAGGGATATGGTTTAGCAGTGGACTGAGAGTGCTGGGTTACTGGTTGGACACAATAATCTTAAAGGTCTTTTCCACCCCCAAATAGTTGTATGTTTCTGGGAATGTTAAGAAATGAAGACCAAACCAAGAAACAAAGAATGGTGCCTTTTTAGTTTCTCAGCTTTGCACAATCTGGTTCCCTAATAACTAACTATCTAGTGATACTGTCAGGAAAATGGTTCCTTTTACTTTATAGGGCTGGGAAATGACTTGAGTTCAAAGGTAGACAGACAGGTAAAGAGAATATTTTAAGGAGGCTTATCAATATCCCATATTAATAGTAACACTGTTTATTTTATCACTGTCTTCTACACTACTGACCACTGTCCTAAGCCAGAACCCACAGTGCTAAGTGGATAAATGAGTGCCTAGGGCTGAGACAACAGAATCCCTGTATACAACCAGAATTAGGGATTATAATGTGATCTTTATCAAGAGGAAAAAAAAGAAAAAAGAAAAAGAAAAAGAAAAACACCATTGGCTGAAGATCACAAGTCAATATTCTTTTAATGACAGGGTGAAAAGAATTCTAAATAAATAAATACATAAAAAGTTACCACAGATAGTAAGTAGTGTAATTACATAGCCTTGTTACCTGCCTTTTCTGAAGACATTCCCATAATTGACATACGGAATTGCAAGCTTACCTGTATTTAAAGATTTCTTTCCCTTATTCAATAACATTTATTCCTTATAAATATACTAGATAAATTCCTGTTGTGGGATTTTATGGTAATGCAAGCAGACAACTGGCGATGTTGCCACCCAGATTCACCATCAGAATTCACAATCAGAATGTTGCGGGAAGGGCTTGTGCCACTCTAATCAGTGATTGTGCAGACTCCGCTTGAGTATCATGTGTGGCTTTGGGCACCACAATCTAAGAAGGACTCAAACCTGTTAGAGAATGTCCAAAGGATGCCTGTGCAGATGATGAAGGGTGCAGAGGGAAAGATATATGAGGAGCTGTTGAAGTCACTTGGTTTGTTCAGCCTAGAACAGAGAAGGCTGAGGGGAGACCTCATCGTAGCCTCCGGTTTCCAGCCAAGAGGGAACAGTGGGGCAGGCGCTGATCTCTGCTCTCTGGGGACAGTGACAGGACCCGAGGGAATGGCATGGAGCTGTGACAGGGGAGGTTCAGGCTGGGTGTTAGGAAAAGATTCTTCACCGAGAGGGTGGTCAGGCACTGGAACAGGCTCCCCAAGGCATGGTCATGGCACTGAGTCTGATGGAGTTCAAGGAGCATTTGGACAGCATTCTCAGACATTGGGTCTGGTTGTTGGGTGGTCCTGTGTGAATTCTTGTTGGTCCTTCTAACTCAAGGTATTCTATGATTCTATGATTACTCTTTAAAAAATTTCCAATATCTGAGACTTCTTCCAGATGAATTTTTACTTTGATTTCTATAGGTAGGAACAAGTTCTTTGTCATACCTACGTGCCACAGTCTCTTTCTTCTGTTGAAAGACTTTCACAAATTATTATTATTTTTTTTACTAACATGTAAAAATATGCCTGGCTATGCTAACTACACCTAAAAGAGACCACCTTCTCTTCTCCTTCAAGTTAATCTATAATTACAAGATGATGTCTGAAATAGCCATTTTGTTCCCTGGTCCTCTGTTATTTAGCATAATAAAGTTTGTTTTCATATGTCAAAAAGCAGTATGAACAAAATGAAATTGGTATATGTTTGTCTAAACTGAGTAATCAAAGGATACACTCATAAGCTGTAGCTTTTGAAAGCTAGTCTAAAGAAGCTAAGTAACAAAAAGAAGTTTGAGCTCAAGAGGTAAGATCTAAGAAGGAGAATGGCTCTGCCAGGAGCATGTCAGCCTACAGCTGGCTCCACTACTGAAATTTAGGAGGCCAGAATTCATGGAAATCTGCATGATTAAAAACTGTTCCCCTGCCTTGTCAAGTACCTCACCCAGAGGGAAGTGTTGCTAGTATTTACCTAAGAGAGGCTCCATTTGTGAACTGAAGTACAGCAGTAAAAACAGAGATCCTCAGTGCTTTGGGGTCATTCAGGCCAAACACACAGTTAATCATAGAATCATAGAACCATAGAGTGGCTCGGGTTGGAAGGGACCTCGAAGATCATCTTGTTCCAATCCCCCTGCCATAGGCAGGTCAGCCACCCACTAGATCAGGTTTCCCAGGGCCTCATCCACCCTGGTCTTGGATACCTCCAGGGGTGGAGCATCCACAACCTCCCCGGGCAACCTATCCCAGTGCCTCAACAGCCTCTGAGGGAAGAATTTCCTCCTAGCCTCAAATCTAAATCTGCCCCCTTTTAATGTAAAACCATTCCCCTGGGATGACTGTACTGCAAAGACTGCTTAAAACTAGGAGGGAAAAAATATAAAACAGCCAGACTTTTGGAAAACTCAGTGGCAGGAAACTGTCAAAGAACCTTCTTAGCCCAACGACAGTATTTAGATATGTCTCAGTCTTAGCCCACGCCTGAGGGTGTTTCCTGGAAACACAGAAAAACCTGGAGGCTTCTGGAACTGAGGAGTAATTTGAAGGATTTCCAGAAGACCACAAAGATTCATGCAAAGGACCAGATCTAACTTTCTTATTCCTGGTTGTGGGTTGTCTCCTAGAGTGTTCGTCCAAAAGAAGCGACAAATCTCCTACCCTTGGCTCCTTCCACTTTTGTGCTTGCAACTAACCTGAAGGCCATGCCTGTCAAAAGTGTGTGCCAGGAGGAAAACAACTAAATCACCCATTTCATGAGGTCCACAGTATCTCTCCTGAGAACGCTGCCTCTTGGATAAAGCCAGAGGGACAGATACTCCCTCACCAGGATTTCTCTACTGGAGCTAATTGCACGGTGCACCATCTTCCTCACAGCCACCAGATGCTGACAAAAGAGTGCTCTTCTGCTGTTGGATCCTCACTGCGTAGGTGCACTGGCAGTAGCAGAGCTCTGTAACGGAACAAAGGGCCAGGACAGCACACTCCTATCTCTGGTACAACAAGCTGACAATGAAAAAAAAAAAAAACTTTTAAAAATAATCAGGTGAGCACTGTACCTACCAGTCCCATATGCACTAATGTGCTAAGCAATAAACTCAAAAAAGCAAAGGGCAAACAGCTGCATTTTGCCTAAGATGCATCACTACATATGGCTCACAAAACAAAGCGTACCATGACAGCCTGTGCCACATCTTCTCTTGCAATGCTGATGTGCTTCTCCACAGAGCTAACAGACACTGAGGATGCACTTACTCGGAGAAACAAGAACCTACCAATTTGGCCTCCAATTGTGAGTAACAGGCCAAACCAGCCTCTGTGTCTAGATTCTGCAGTGGCCATGGGAACAAGAAATCCCTCCCCGTGCAACACACTGGGGGCTGACATTTTGTGCCAGGGAGGGAGCACTCATTTCACAGTGCCTCTCTGATTGGCTGCGTGCTGTTCGAGCCATGTGCCCTGCGCTCGCCCGCTGATTGGTGGCCCGCTGCCTTTCAGCCGGGCAGCGCTAAATGTGAAAATATCTATCTACGATACGTGCTGTGTGTGCGTGTACGGACACGTGTATGTATATCCACACATAAATGTAAACACGAGAAAATATACACAGCAGTTTTCTACACAGGCACACTATTTAGAGACACGTATACATTCAATTGCTTACCTGGAATCATATACGCATATTTGCATTTCTAAAACCACAGAAACAATCCTGCACGTGTGCAGTATGGTTTTAAGCAATAAAGTAGGAAAAGCGAGGGGCAAACGGCTGAATCTGTGACTAAGACCCAGCAGTGTATACGGCTCCAAAAAAGCATGCAGTGACAGTCCTGCAGCCCAAACCGGCCAATGGCTTTTAGCTTATGCAGTGGTCCATGGAAACATGAAATCCCTCCACGTGCAACATACTGGGGGCCGACATTTTGTCATGGCCACCATTTCAGGACGGCCGACATTTTGTGGTGAGGGGGGAGTGCTCATATCGCAGTGCTCCTCTGATTGGCTGCATGCTGTTCGAGCCACCTGCCCTTCGTGCGCTCGCTGATTGGTGGCTCGCTGATTTGGGCTGGGAAGCGCTAAATGTGAAAAGGCCGATCTACGATACTTGCAGTCTGTGTGTGTGTACGGATACGTGTATGTATATGCACACAGAAATGCAAATATCAGTAAACATACCCCGTGCTTTTCTACGCAGACACACTATTTAATACACACGTATCCATTTCTTTACTTTCCTCTAATCGTATATGCATATTTGCATTTCTGAAAACACAGAAACAGTAGTGCACGTGTGCAGTATGGTTTTCATCAGTAAAGGCAAAATAGCAAGGGACAAAGAGCTGAATCTTGGGTTAAGACCCAGCAGTGTAGATGGCTCCAAAAAGGAAGCGCACAGTGACAGCCTGTGCCAGATCTCCCCTGGCAATGCTGATGCTCTTCTCCACAGTGCTGACAGCAGCCGAGGCTGAACAGGTCAGAGCAACAAGTTCAGCTGCTGCTGCCAAGACTGCCTTGCATTTGCAGGAAAAACTCCTCACTTGCACTGCCAAACTTCTGCAACAGCACTTCTGGGAGAAGGAAGTGCAGCTCCTTTTGCCAAGGACCAGAAGCGCCGCTGGCTCTGAAGAGCAGAGCTGCCCAAGGCACTACCTCGTGCTCCCAGCACTGTCCTCCTTGCCACCGGCCACAAAGGAGCAACACCGCTTGGAACCAAGGAATCCTTTCAGTGCTAAGCATTCTTATTCTGCAGCAAGCCGAACATGCTCCACACACAGCAACGTGCTCCACAGACGGGGCATTTGGCAGCCTTGGCTTTGCCTTAGAAGAGACGTTCCTCAAGCTTGTCTTGAAACTCACGTGACAGAAACCACCCTGACCGCCTGGACACGACTTGGCTCAGCCAGAAGCATGAGCGGCTTACTGAGACACCTCTTGCAGCAGGCCATCAGCGGCCCCTGTCACCGCTCCCAGGCTTCCAAGAACCTCCCACCAGTCCTACCCTCCAGCAGGCAGAACGCCCCCGCCTCCTGCCAAGTACGCCTTCTCTTGTGACTGGCAGCCCAAACCGGCCTCTGTGTCTAGCTTCTGCAGTGGCCATGGGAACAAGAAATCCCTCCCCGTGCAACACACTGGGGGCCGACATTTTATGGCGAGGGGGGAGCGCTCTTCTCACCGTGCCTCTCTGATTGGCTGCGTGCTGTTCGAGCCACGTGCCCTGCGCTCGCCCGCTGATTGGTGGCCCGCTGCCTTTCGGCCGGGAAGCGCTAAATATGAAAATATCGATCTACGACACGTGCTGTGTGTGCGTGTACGGACACGTGTATGTATATCCACACAGAAATGTAAACACAAGGAAATGCACGCAGCGGTTTTCTACACAGGCACACTATTTATAGATAGGTACATGTATACATTCATTTGCTTACCTGTAATCGTATATGCATATTTGCATGTCTAAAACCACAGAAACAGTAGTGCACGTGTGCAGTATGGCTTTAAGCAATAAAGTAGAAAAGCAAAGGGCAAATGGCTGAATCTGTGGTGAAGACCCAGCAGTGCATATGGCTCCAAAAAAGCAAGCAATGACAGCCCGTGCAGTGCGGCCCAAAGAGGCCTATGCGTTTAGCTTATGCAGTGGTCCATGGAAACATGAAGTCCCTCCACGTGCAACATACTGGGGGCCGACATTTTGTCATGGCCACCATTTCAGGACGGCCGACATTTTGTGGTGAGGGGGGAGTGCTCATATCGCAGTGCTCCTCTGATTGGCTGCATGCTGTTCGAGCCACCTGCCCTTCGTGCGCTCGCTGATTGGTGGCTCGCTGATTTGGGCTGGGAAGCGCTAAATGTGAAAAGGCCGATCTACGATACTTGCAGTCTGTGTGTGTGTACGGATACGTGTATGTATATGCACACAGAAATGCAAATATCAGTAAACATACCCCGTGCTTTTCTACGCAGACACACTATTTAATACACACGTATCCATTTCTTTACTTTCCTCTAATCGTATATGCATATTTGCATTTCTGAAAACACAGAAACAGTAGTGCACGTGTGCAGTATGGTTTTCAGCAATAAAGGCAAAAAAGCAAGGGACAAAGAGCTGAATCTTGGGTTAAGACCCAGCAGTGTAGATGGCTCCAAAAAGGAAGCACACAGTGACAGCCTGTGCCAGATCTCCCCTGGCAATGCTGATGCTCTTCTCCACAGTGCTGACAGCAGCCGAGGCTGAACAGGTCAGAGCAACAAGTTCAGCTGCTGCTGCCAAGACTGCCTTGCATTTGCAGGAAAAACTCCTCACTTGCACTGCCAAACTTCTGCAACAGCACTTCTGGGAGAAGGAAGTGCAGCTCCTTTTGCCAAGGACCAGAAGCGCCGCTGGCTCTGAAGAGCAGAGCTGCCCAAGGCACTACCTCGTGCTCCCAGCACTGTCCTCCTTGCCACCGGCCACAAAGGAGCAACACCGCTTGGAACCAAGGAATCCTTTCAGTGCTAAGCATTCTTATTCTGCAGCAAGCCGAACATGCTCCACACACAGCAACGTGCTCCACAGACGGGGCATTTGGCAGCCTTGGCTTTGCCTTAGAAGAGACGTTCCTCAAGCTTGTCTTGAAACTCACGTGACAGAAACCACCCTGACCGCCTGGACACGACTTGGCTCAGCCAGAAGCATGAGCGGCTTACTGAGACACCTCTTGCAGCAGGCCAGCAGCGGCCCCTGTCACCGCTCCCAGGCTTCCAAGAACCTCCCACCAGTCCTACCCTCCAGCAGGCAGAACGCCCCCGCCTCCTGCCAAGTACGCCTTCTCTTGTGACTGGCAGCCCAAACCGGCCTCTGTGTCTAGCTTCTGCAGTGGCCATGGGAACAAGAAATCCCTCCCCGTGCAACACACTGGGGGCCGACATTTTATGGCGAGGGGGGAGCGCTCTTCTCACCGTGCCTCTCTGATTGGCTGCGTGCTGTTCGAGCCACGTGCCCTGCGCTCGCCCGCTGATTGGTGGCCTGCTGCCTTTCGGCCGGGAAGCGCTAAATATGAAAATATCGATCTACGACACGTGCTGTGTGTGCGTGTACGGACACGTGTATGTATATCCACACAGAAATGTAAACACAAGGAAATGCACGCAGCGGTTTTCTACACAGGCACACTATTTATAGATAGGTACATGTATACATTCATTTGCTTACCTGTAATCGTATATGCATATTTGCATGTCTAAAACCACAGAAACAGTAGTGCACGTGTGCAGTATGGCTTTAAGCAATAAAGTAGAAAAGCAAAGGGCAAATGGCTGAATCTGTGGTGAAGACCCAGCAGTGCATATGGCTCCAAAAAAGCAAGCAATGACAGCCCGTGCAGTGCGGCCCAAAGAGGCCTATGCGTTTAGCTTATGCAGTGGTCCATGGAAACATGAAGTCCCTCCACGTGCAACATACTGGGGGCCGACATTTTGTCATGGCCACCATTTCAGGACGGCCGACATTTTGTGGTGAGGGGGGAGTGCTCATATCGCAGTGCTCCTCTGATTGGCTGCATGCTGTTCGAGCCACCTGCCCTTCGTGCGCTCGCTGATTGGTGGCTCGCTGATTTGGGCTGGGAAGCGCTAAATGTGAAAAGGCCGATCTACGATACTTGCAGTCTGTGTGTGTGTACGGATACGTGTATGTATATGCACACAGAAATGCAAATATCAGTAAACAGACCCCGTGCTTTTCTACGCAGACACACTATTTAATACACACGTATCCATTTCTTTACTTTCCTCTAATCGTATATGCATATTTGCATTTCTGAAAACACAGAAACAGTAGTGCACGTGTGCAGTATGGTTTTCAGCAATAAAGGCAAAAAAGCAAGGGACAAAGAGCTGAATCTTGGGTTAAGACCCAGCAGTGTAGATGGCTCCAAAAAGGAAGCGCACAGTGACAGCCTGTGCCAGATCTCCCCTGGCAATGCTGATGCTCTTCTCCACAGTGCTGACAGCAGCCGAGGCTGAACAGGTCAGAGCAACAAGTTCAGCTGCTGCTGCCAAGACTGCCTTGCATTTGCAGGAAAAACTCCTCACTTGCACTGCCAAACTTCTGCAACAGCACTTCTGGGAGAAGGAAGTGCAGCTCCTTTTGCCAAGGACCAGAAGCGCCGCTGGCTCTGAAGAGCAGAGCTGCCCAAGGCACTACCTCGTGCTCCCAGCACTGTCCTCCTTGCCACCGGCCACAAAGGAGCAACACCGCTTGGAACCAAGGAATCCTTTCAGTGCTAAGCATTCTTATTCTGCAGCAAGCCGAACATGCTCCACACACAGCAACGTGCTCCACAGACGGGGCATTTGGCAGCCTTGGCTTTGCCTTAGAAGAGACGTTCCTCAAGCTTGTCTTGAAACTCACGTGACAGAAACCACCCTGACCGCCTGGACACGACTTGGCTCAGCCAGAAGCATGAGCGGCTTACTGAGACACCTCTTGCAGCAGGCCATCAGCGGCCCCTGTCACCGCTCCCAGGCTTCCAAGAACCTCCCACCAGTCCTACCCTCCAGCAGGCAGAACGCCCCCGCCTCCTGCCAAGTACGCCTTCTCTTGTGACTGGCAGCCCAAACCGGCCTCTGTGTCTAGCTTCTGCAGTGGCCATGGGAACAAGAAATCCCTCCCCGTGCAACACACTGGGGGCCGACATTTTATGGCGAGGGGGGAGCGCTCTTCTCACCGTGCCTCTCTGATTGGCTGCGTGCTGTTCGAGCCACGTGCCCTGCGCTCGCCCGCTGATTGGTGGCCCGCTGCCTTTCGGCCGGGAAGCGCTAAATATGAAAATATCGATCTACGACACGTGCTGTGTGTGCGTGTACGGACACGTGTATGTATATCCACACAGAAATGTAAACACAAGGAAATGCACGCAGCGGTTTTCTACACAGGCACACTATTTATAGATAGGTACATGTATACATTCATTTGCTTACCTGTAATCGTATATGCATATTTGCATGTCTAAAACCACAGAAACAATCCTGCACGTGTGCAGTATGGCTTTAAGCAATAAAGTAGAAAAGCAAAGGGCAAATGGCTGAATCTGTGGTGAAGACCCAGCAGTGCATATGGCTCCAAAAAAGCAAGCAATGACAGCCCGTGCAGTGCGGCCCAAAGAGGCCTATGCGTTTAGCTTATGCAGTGGTCCATGGAAACATGAAGTCCCTCCACGTGCAACATACTGGGGGCCGACATTTTGTCATGGCCACCATTTCAGGACGGCCGACATTTTGTGGTGAGGGGGGAGTGCTCATATCGCAGTGCTCCTCTGATTGGCTGCATGCTGTTCGAGCCACCTGCCCTTCGTGCGCTCGCTGATTGGTGGCTCGCTGATTTGGGCTGGGAAGCGCTAAATGTGAAAAGGCCGATCTACGATACTTGCAGTCTGTGTGTGTGTACGGATACGTGTATGTATATGCACACAGAAATGCAAATATCAGTAAACAGACCCCGTGCTTTTCTACGCAGACACACTATTTAATACACACGTATCCATTTCTTTACTTTCCTCTAATCGTATATGCATATTTGCATTTCTGAAAACACAGAAACAGTAGTGCACGTGTGCAGTATGGTTTTCAGCAATAAAGGCAAAAAAGCAAGGGACAAAGAGCTGAATCTTGGGTTAAGACCCAGCAGTGTAGATGGCTCCAAAAAGGAAGCACACAGTGACAGCCTGTGCCAGATCTCCCCTGGCAATGCTGATGCTCTTCTCCACAGTGCTGACAGCAGCCGAGGCTGAACAGGTCAGAGCAACAAGTTCAGCTGCTGCTGCCAAGACTGCCTTGCATTTGCAGGAAAAACTCCTCACTTGCACTGCCAAACTTCTGCAACAGCACTTCTGGGAGAAGGAAGTGCAGCTCCTTTTGCCAAGGACCAGAAGCGCCGCTGGCTCTGAAGAGCAGAGCTGCCCAAGGCACTACCTCGTGCTCCCAGCACTGTCCTCCTTGCCACCGGCCACAAAGGAGCAACACCGCTTGGAACCAAGGAATCCTTTCAGTGCTAAGCATTCTTATTCTGCAGCAAGCCGAACATGCTCCACACACAGCAACGTGCTCCACAGACGGGGCATTTGGCAGCCTTGGCTTTGCCTTAGAAGAGACGTTCCTCAAGCTTGTCTTGAAACTCACGTGACAGAAACCACCCTGACCGCCTGGACACGACTTGGCTCAGCCAGAAGCATGAGCGGCTTACTGAGACACCTCTTGCAGCAGGCCATCAGCGGCCCCTGTCACCGCTCCCAGGCTTCCAAGAACCTCCCACCAGTCCTACCCTCCAGCAGGCAGAACGCCCCCGCCTCCTGCCAAGTACGCCTTCTCTTGTGACTGGCAGCCCAAACCGGCCTCTGTGTCTAGCTTCTGCAGTGGCCATGGGAACAAGAAATCCCTCCCCGTGCAACACACTGGGGGCCGACATTTTATGGCGAGGGGGGAGCGCTCTTCTCACCGTGCCTCTCTGATTGGCTGCGTGCTGTTCGAGCCACGTGCCCTGCGCTCGCCCGCTGATTGGTGGCCCGCTGCCTTTCGGCCGGGAAGCGCTAAATATGAAAATATCGATCTACGACACGTGCTGTGTGTGCGTGTACGGACACGTGTATGTATATCCACACAGAAATGTAAACACAAGGAAATGCACGCAGCGGTTTTCTACACAGGCACACTATTTATAGATAGGTACATGTATACATTCATTTGCTTACCTGTAATCGTATATGCATATTTGCATGTCTAAAACCACAGAAACAGTAGTGCACGTGTGCAGGATGGCTTTAAGCAATAAAGTAGAAAAGCAAAGGGCAAATGGCTGAATCTGTGGTGAAGACCCAGCAGTGCATATGGCTCCAAAAAAGCAAGCAATGACAGCCCGTGCAGTGCGGCCCAAAGAGGCCTATGCGTTTAGCTTATGCAGTGGTCCATGGAAACATGAAGTCCCTCCACGTGCAACATACTGGGGGCCGACATTTTGTCATGGCCACCATTTCAGGACGGCCGACATTTTGTGGTGAGGGGGGAGTGCTCATATCGCAGTGCTCCTCTGATTGGCTGCATGCTGTTCGAGCCACCTGCCCTTCGTGCGCTCGCTGATTGGTGGCTCGCTGATTTGGGCTGGGAAGCGCTAAATGTGAAAAGGCCGATCTACGATACTTGCAGTCTGTGTGTGTGTACGGATACGTGTATGTATATGCACACAGAAATGCAAATATCAGTAAACAGACCCCGTGCTTTTCTACGCAGACACACTATTTAATACACACGTATCCATTTCTTTACTTTCCTCTAATCGTATATGCATATTTGCATTTCTGAAAACACAGAAACAGTAGTGCACGTGTGCAGTATGGTTTTCAGCAATAAAGGCAAAAAAGCAAGGGACAAAGAGCTGAATCTTGGGTTAAGACCCAGCAGTGTAGATGGCTCCAAAAAGGAAGCGCACAGTGACAGCCTGTGCCAGATCTCCCCTGGCAATGCTGATGCTCTTCTCCACAGTGCTGACAGCAGCCGAGGCTGAACAGGTCAGAGCAACAAGTTCAGCTGCTGCTGCCAAGACTGCCTTGCATTTGCAGGAAAAACTCCTCACTTGCACTGCCAAACTTCTGCAACAGCACTTCTGGGAGAAGGAAGTGCAGCTCCTTTTGCCAAGGACCAGAAGCGCCGCTGGCTCTGAAGAGCAGAGCTGCCCAAGGCACTACCTCGTGCTCCCAGCACTGTCCTCCTTGCCACCGGCCACAAAGGAGCAACACCGCTTGGAACCAAGGAATCCTTTCAGTGCTAAGCATTCTTATTCTGCAGCAAGCCGAACATGCTCCACACACAGCAACATGCTCCACAGACGGGGCATTTGGCAGCCTTGGCTTTGCCTTAGAAGAGACGTTCCTCAAGCTTGTCTTGAAACTCACGTGACAGAAACCACCCTGACCGCCTGGACACGACTTGGCTCAGCCAGAAGCATGAGCGGCTTACTGAGACACCTCTTGCAGCAGGCCATCAGCGGCCCCTGTCACCGCTCCCAGGCTTCCAAGAACCTCCCACCAGTCCTACCCTCCAGCAGGCAGAACGCCCCTGCCTCTTGCCAAGTACGCCTTCTCTTGTGACTGGCAGCCCAAACCGGCCTCTGTGTCTAGCTTCTGCAGTGGCCATGGGAACAAGAAATCCCTCCCCGTGCAACACACTGGGGGCCGACATTTTATGGCGAGGGGGGAGCGCTCTTCTCACCGTGCCTCTCTGATTGGCTGCGTGCTGTTCGAGCCACGTGCCCTGCGCTCGCCCGCTGATTGGTGGCCCGCTGCCTTTCGGCCGGGAAGCGCTAAATATGAAAATATCGATCTACGACACGTGCTGTGTGTGCGTGTACGGACACGTGTATGTATATCCACACAGAAATGTAAACACAAGGAAATGCACGCAGCGGTTTTCTACACAGGCACACTATTTATAGATAGGTACATGTATACATTCATTTGCTTACCTGTAATCGTATATGCATATTTGCATGTCTAAAACCACAGAAACAGTAGTGCACGTGTGCAGTATGGCTTTAAGCAATAAAGTAGAAAAGCAAAGGGCAAATGGCTGAATCTGTGGTGAAGACCCAGCAGTGCATATGGCTCCAAAAAAGCAAGCAATGACAGCCCGTGCCCTGCGGCCCAAACAGGCCTATGCGTTTAGCTTATGCAGTGGTCCATGGAAACATGAAGTCCCTCCACGTGCAACATACTGGGGGCCGACATTTTGTCATGGCCACCATTTCAGGACGGCCGACATTTTGTGGTGAGGGGGGAGTGCTCATATCGCAGTGCTCCTCTGATTGGCTGCATGCTGTTCGAGCCACCTGCCCTTCGTGCGCTCGCTGATTGGTGGCTCGCTGATTTGGGCTGGGAAGCGCTAAATGTGAAAAGGCCGATCTACGATACTTGCAGTCTGTGTGTGTGTACGGATACGTGTATGTATATGCACACAGAAATGCAAATATCAGTAAACATACCCCGTGCTTTTCTACGCAGACACACTATTTAATACACACGTATCCATTTCTTTACTTTCCTCTAATCGTATATGCATATTTGCATTTCTGAAAACACAGAAACAGTAGTGCACGTGTGCAGTATGGTTTTCAGCAATAAAGGCAAAAAAGCAAGGGACAAAGAGCTGAATCTTGGGTTAAGACCCAGCAGTGTAGATGGCTCCAAAAAAAAAGAAAGCGCACAGTGACAGCCTGTGCCAGATCTCCCCTGGCAATGCTGATGCTCTTCTCCACAGTGCTGACAGCAGCCGAGGCTGAACAGGTCAGAGCAACAAGTTCAGCTGCTGCTGCCAAGACTGCCTTGCATTTGCAGGAAAAACTCCTCACTTGCACTGCCAAACTTCTGCAACAGCACTTCTGGGAGAAGGAAGTGCAGCTCCTTTTGCCAAGGACCAGAAGCGCCGCTGGCTCTGAAGAGCAGAGCTGCCCAAGGCACTACCTCGTGCTCCCAGCACTGTCCTCCTTGCCACCGGCCACAAAGGAGCAACACCGCTTGGAACCAAGGAATCCTTTCAGTGCTAAGCATTCTTATTCTGCAGCAAGCCGAACATGCTCCACACACAGCAACGTGCTCCACAGACGGGGCATTTGGCAGCCTTGGCTTTGCCTTAGAAGAGACGTTCCTCAAGCTTGTCTTGAAACTCACGTGACAGAAACCACCCTGACCGCCTGGACACGACTTGGCTCAGCCAGAAGCATGAGCGGCTTACTGAGACACCTCTTGCAGCAGGCCATCAGCGGCCCCTGTCACCGCTCCCAGGCTTCCAAGAACCTCCCACCAGTCCTACCCTCCAGCAGGCAGAACGCCCCCGCCTCCTGCCAAGTACGCCTTCTCTTGTGACTGGCAGCCCAAACCGGCCTCTGTGTCTAGCTTCTGCAGTGGCCATGGGAACAAGAAATCCCTCCCCGTGCAACACACTGGGGGCCGACATTTTATGGCGAGGGGGGAGCGCTCTTCTCACCGTGCCTCTCTGATTGGCTGCGTGCTGTTCGAGCCACGTGCCCTGCGCTCGCCCGCTGATTGGTGGCCCGCTGCCTTTCGGCCGGGAAGCGCTAAATATGAAAATATCGATCTACGACACGTGCTGTGTGTGCGTGTACGGACACGTGTATGTATATCCACACAGAAATGTAAACACAAGGAAATGCACGCAGCGGTTTTCTACACAGGCACACTATTTATAGATAGGTACATGTATACATTCATTTGCTTACCTGTAATCGTATATGCATATTTGCATGTCTAAAACCACAGAAACAGTAGTGCACGTGTGCAGTATGGCTTTAAGCAATAAAGTAGAAAAGCAAAGGGCAAATGGCTGAATCTGTGGTGAAGACCCAGCAGTGCATATGGCTCCAAAAAAGCAAGCAATGACAGCCCGTGCAGTGCGGCCCAAAGAGGCCTATGCGTTTAGCTTATGCAGTGGTCCATGGAAACATGAAGTCCCTCCACGTGCAACATACTGGGGGCCGACATTTTGTCATGGCCACCATTTCAGGACGGCCGACATTTTGTGGTGAGGGGGGAGTGCTCATATCGCAGTGCTCCTCTGATTGGCTGCATGCTGTTCGAGCCACCTGCCCTTCGTGCGCTCGCTGATTGGTGGCTCGCTGATTTGGGCTGGGAAGCGCTAAATGTGAAAAGGCCGATCTACGATACTTGCAGTCTGTGTGTGTGTACGGATACGTGTATGTATATGCACACAGAAATGCAAATATCAGTAAACAGACCCCGTGCTTTTCTACGCAGACACACTATTTAATACACACGTATCCATTTCTTTACTTTCCTCTAATCGTATATGCATATTTGCATTTCTGAAAACACAGAAACAGTAGTGCACGTGTGCAGTATGGTTTTCAGCAATAAAGGCAAAAAAGCAAGGGACAAAGAGCTGAATCTTGGGTTAAGACCCAGCAGTGTAGATGGCTCCAAAAAGGAAGCGCACAGTGACAGCCTGTGCCAGATCTCCCCTGGCAATGCTGATGCTCTTCTCCACAGTGCTGACAGCAGCCGAGGCTGAACAGGTCAGAGCAACAAGTTCAGCTGCTGCTGCCAAGACTGCCTTGCATTTGCAGGAAAAACTCCTCACTTGCACTGCCAAACTTCTGCAACAGCACTTCTGGGAGAAGGAAGTGCAGCTCCTTTTGCCAAGGACCAGAAGCGCCGCTGGCTCTGAAGAGCAGAGCTGCCCAAGGCACTACCTCGTGCTCCCAGCACTGTCCTCCTTGCCACCGGCCACAAAGGAGCAACACCGCTTGGAACCAAGGAATCCTTTCAGTGCTAAGCATTCTTATTCTGCAGCAAGCCGAACATGCTCCACACACAGCAACATGCTCCACAGACGGGGCATTTGGCAGCCTTGGCTTTGCCTTAGAAGAGACGTTCCTCAAGCTTGTCTTGAAACTCACGTGACAGAAACCACCCTGACCGCCTGGACACGACTTGGCTCAGCCAGAAGCATGAGCGGCTTACTGAGACACCTCTTGCAGCAGGCCATCAGCGGCCCCTGTCACTGCTCCCAGGCTTCCAAGAACCTCCCACCAGTCCTACCCTCCAGCAGGCAGAACGCCCCTGCCTCTTGCCAAGTACGCCTTCTCTTGTGACTGGCAGCCCAAACCGGCCTCTGTGTCTAGCTTCTGCAGTGGCCATGGGAACAAGAAATCCCTCCCCGTGCAACACACTGGGGGCCGACATTTTATGGCGAGGGGGGAGCGCTCTTCTCACCGTGCCTCTCTGATTGGCTGCGTGCTGTTCGAGCCACGTGCCCTGCGCTCGCCCGCTGATTGGTGGCCCGCTGCCTTTCGGCCGGGAAGCGCTAAATATGAAAATATCGATCTACGACACGTGCTGTGTGTGCGTGTACGGACACGTGTATGTATATCCACACAGAAATGTAAACACAAGGAAATGCACGCAGCGGTTTTCTACACAGGCACACTATTTATAGATAGGTACATGTATACATTCATTTGCTTACCTGTAATCGTATATGCATATTTGCATGTCTAAAACCACAGAAACAGTAGTGCACGTGTGCAGTATGGCTTTAAGCAATAAAGTAGAAAAGCAAAGGGCAAATGGCTGAATCTGTGGTGAAGACCCAGCAGTGCATATGGCTCCAAAAAAGCAAGCAATGACAGCCCGTGCCCTGCGGCCCAAACAGGCCTATGCGTTTAGCTTATGCAGTGGTCCATGGAAACATGAAGTCCCTCCACGTGCAACATACTGGGGGCCGACATTTTGTCATGGCCACCATTTCAGGACGGCCGACATTTTGTGGTGAGGGGGGAGTGCTCATATCGCAGTGCTCCTCTGATTGGCTGCATGCTGTTCGAGCCACCTGCCCTTCGTGCGCTCGCTGATTGGTGGCTCGCTGATTTGGGCTGGGAAGCGCTAAATGTGAAAAGGCCGATCTACGATACTTGCAGTCTGTGTGTGTGTACGGATACGTGTATGTATATGCACACAGAAATGCAAATATCAGTAAACATACCCCGTGCTTTTCTACGCAGACACACTATTTAATACACACGTATCCATTTCTTTACTTTCCTCTAATCGTATATGCATATTTGCATTTCTGAAAACACAGAAACAGTAGTGCACGTGTGCAGTATGGTTTTCAGCAATAAAGGCAAAAAAGCAAGGGACAAAGAGCTGAATCTTGGGTTAAGACCCAGCAGTGTAGATGGCTCCAAAAAAAAAGAAAGCGCACAGTGACAGCCTGTGCCAGATCTCCCCTGGCAATGCTGATGCTCTTCTCCACAGTGCTGACAGCAGCCGAGGCTGAACAGGTCAGAGCAACAAGTTCAGCTGCTGCTGCCAAGACTGCCTTGCATTTGCAGGAAAAACTCCTCACTTGCACTGCCAAACTTCTGCAACAGCACTTCTGGGAGAAGGAAGTGCAGCTCCTTTTGCCAAGGACCAGAAGCGCCGCTGGCTCTGAAGAGCAGAGCTGCCCAAGGCACTACCTCGTGCTCCCAGCACTGTCCTCCTTGCCACCGGCCACAAAGGAGCAACACCGCTTGGAACCAAGGAATCCTTTCAGTGCTAAGCATTCTTATTCTGCAGCAAGCCGAACATGCTCCACACACAGCAACGTGCTCCACAGACGGGGCATTTGGCAGCCTTGGCTTTGCCTTAGAAGAGACGTTCCTCAAGCTTGTCTTGAAACTCACGTGACAGAAACCACCCTGACCGCCTGGACACGACTTGGCTCAGCCAGAAGCATGAGCGGCTTACTGAGACACCTCTTGCAGCAGGCCATCAGCGGCCCCTGTCACCGCTCCCAGGCTTCCAAGAACCTCCCACCAGTCCTACCCTCCAGCAGGCAGAACGCCCCCGCCTCCTGCCAAGTACGCCTTCTCTTGTGACTGGCAGCCCAAACCGGCCTCTGTGTCTAGCTTCTGCAGTGGCCATGGGAACAAGAAATCCCTCCCCGTGCAACACACTGGGGGCCGACATTTTATGGCGAGGGGGGAGCGCTCTTCTCACCGTGCCTCTCTGATTGGCTGCGTGCTGTTCGAGCCACGTGCCCTGCGCTCGCCCGCTGATTGGTGGCCCGCTGCCTTTCGGCCGGGAAGCGCTAAATATGAAAATATCGATCTACGACACGTGCTGTGTGTGCGTGTACGGACACGTGTATGTATATCCACACAGAAATGTAAACACAAGGAAATGCACGCAGCGGTTTTCTACACAGGCACACTATTTATAGATAGGTACATGTATACATTCATTTGCTTACCTGTAATCGTATATGCATATTTGCATGTCTAAAACCACAGAAACAGTAGTGCACGTGTGCAGTATGGCTTTAAGCAATAAAGTAGAAAAGCAAAGGGCAAATGGCTGAATCTGTGGTGAAGACCCAGCAGTGCATATGGCTCCAAAAAAGCAAGCAATGACAGCCCGTGCAGTGCGGCCCAAAGAGGCCTATGCGTTTAGCTTATGCAGTGGTCCATGGAAACATGAAGTCCCTCCACGTGCAACATACTGGGGGCCGACATTTTGTCATGGCCACCATTTCAGGACGGCCGACATTTTGTGGTGAGGGGGGAGTGCTCATATCGCAGTGCTCCTCTGATTGGCTGCATGCTGTTCGAGCCACCTGCCCTTCGTGCGCTCGCTGATTGGTGGCTCGCTGATTTGGGCTGGGAAGCGCTAAATGTGAAAAGGCCGATCTACGATACTTGCAGTCTGTGTGTGTGTACGGATACGTGTATGTATATGCACACAGAAATGCAAATATCAGTAAACATACCCCGTGCTTTTCTACGCAGACACACTATTTAATACACACGTATCCATTTCTTTACTTTCCTCTAATCGTATATGCATATTTGCATTTCTGAAAACACAGAAACAGTAGTGCACGTGTGCAGTATGGTTTTCAGCAATAAAGGCAAAAAAGCAAGGGACAAAGAGCTGAATCTTGGGTTAAGACCCAGCAGTGTAGATGGCTCCAAAAAGGAAGCACACAGTGACAGCCTGTGCCAGATCTCCCCTGGCAATGCTGATGCTCTTCTCCACAGTGCTGACAGCAGCCGAGGCTGAACAGGTCAGAGCAACAAGTTCAGCTGCTGCTGCCAAGACTGCCTTGCATTTGCAGGAAAAACTCCTCACTTGCACTGCCAAACTTCTGCAACAGCACTTCTGGGAGAAGGAAGTGCAGCTCCTTTTGCCAAGGACCAGAAGCGCCGCTGGCTCTGAAGAGCAGAGCTGCCCAAGGCACTACCTCGTGCTCCCAGCACTGTCCTCCTTGCCACCGGCCACAAAGGAGCAACACCGCTTGGAACCAAGGAATCCTTTCAGTGCTAAGCATTCTTATTCTGCAGCAAGCCGAACATGCTCCACACACAGCAACGTGCTCCACAGACGGGGCATTTGGCAGCCTTGGCTTTGCCTTAGAAGAGACGTTCCTCAAGCTTGTCTTGAAACTCACGTGACAGAAACCACCCTGACCGCCTGGACACGACTTGGCTCAGCCAGAAGCATGAGCGGCTTACTGAGACACCTCTTGCAGCAGGCCATCAGCGGCCCCTGTCACCGCTCCCAGGCTTCCAAGAACCTCCCACCAGTCCTACCCTCCAGCAGGCAGAACGCCCCCGCCTCCTGCCAAGTACGCCTTCTCTTGTGACTGGCAGCCCAAACCGGCCTCTGTGTCTAGCTTCTGCAGTGGCCATGGGAACAAGAAATCCCTCCCCGTGCAACACACTGGGGGCCGACATTTTATGGCGAGGGGGGAGCGCTCTTCTCACCGTGCCTCTCTGATTGGCTGCGTGCTGTTCGAGCCACGTGCCCTGCGCTCGCCCGCTGATTGGTGGCCCGCTGCCTTTCGGCCGGGAAGCGCTAAATATGAAAATATCGATCTACGACACGTGCTGTGTGTGCGTGTACGGACACGTGTATGTATATCCACACAGAAATGTAAACACAAGGAAATGCACGCAGCGGTTTTCTACACAGGCACACTATTTATAGATAGGTACATGTATACATTCATTTGCTTACCTGTAATCGTATATGCATATTTGCATGTCTAAAACCACAGAAACAGTAGTGCACGTGTGCAGTATGGCTTTAAGCAATAAAGTAGAAAAGCAAAGGGCAAATGGCTGAATCTGTGGTGAAGACCCAGCAGTGCATATGGCTCCAAAAAAGCAAGCAATGACAGCCCGTGCAGTGCGGCCCAAAGAGGCCTATGTGTTTAGCTTATGCAGTGGTCCATGGAAACATGAAGTCCCTCCACGTGCAACATACTGGGGGCCGACATTTTGTCATGGCCACCATTTCAGGACGGCCGACATTTTGTGGTGAGGGGGGAGTGCTCATATCGCAGTGCTCCTCTGATTGGCTGCATGCTGTTCGAGCCACCTGCCCTTCGTGCGCTCGCTGATTGGTGGCTCGCTGATTTGGGCTGGGAAGCGCTAAATGTGAAAAGGCCGATCTATGATACTTGCAGTCTGTGTGTGTGTACGGATACGTGTATGTATATGCACACAGAAATGCAAATATCAGTAAACATACCCCGTGCTTTTCTACGCAGACACACTATTTAATACACACGTATCCATTTCTTTACTTTCCTCTAATCGTATATGCATATTTGCATTTCTGAAAACACAGAAACAGTAGTGCACGTGTGCAGTATGGTTTTCAGCAATAAAGGCAAAAAAGCAAGGGACAAAGAGCTGAATCTTGGGTTAAGACCCAGCAGTGTAGATGGCTCCAAAAAAAAAGAAAGCGCACAGTGACAGCCTGTGCCAGATCTCCCCTGGCAATGCTGATGCTCTTCTCCACAGTGCTGACAGCAGCCGAGGCTGAACAGGTCAGAGCAACAAGTTCAGCTGCTGCTGCCAAGACTGCCTTGCATTTGCAGGAAAAACTCCTCACTTGCACTGCCAAACTTCTGCAACAGCACTTCTGGGAGAAGGAAGTGCAGCTCCTTTTGCCAAGGACCAGAAGCGCCGCTGGCTCTGAAGAGCAGAGCTGCCCAAGGCACTACCTCGTGCTCCCAGCACTGTCCTCCTTGCCACCGGCCACAAAGGAGCAACACCGCTTGGAACCAAGGAATCCTTTCAGTGCTAAGCATTCTTATTCTGCAGCAAGCCGAACATGCTCCACACACAGCAACGTGCTCCACAGACGGGGCATTTGGCAGCCTTGGCTTTGCCTTAGAAGAGACGTTCCTCAAGCTTGTCTTGAAACTCACGTGACAGAAACCACCCTGACCGCCTGGACACGACTTGGCTCAGCCAGAAGCATGAGCGGCTTACTGAGACACCTCTTGCAGCAGGCCATCAGCGGCCCCTGTCACCGCTCCCAGGCTTCCAAGAACCTCCCACCAGTCCTACCCTCCAGCAGGCAGAACGCCCCCGCCTCCTGCCAAGTACGCCTTCTCTTGTGACTGGCAGCCCAAACCGGCCTCTGTGTCTAGCTTCTGCAGTGGCCATGGGAACAAGAAATCCCTCCCCGTGCAACACACTGGGGGCCGACATTTTATGGCGAGGGGGGAGCGCTCTTCTCACCGTGCCTCTCTGATTGGCTGCGTGCTGTTCGAGCCACGTGCCCTGCGCTCGCCCGCTGATTGGTGGCCCGCTGCCTTTCGGCCGGGAAGCGCTAAATATGAAAATATCGATCTACGACACGTGCTGTGTGTGCGTGTACGGACACGTGTATGTATATCCACACAGAAATGTAAACACAAGGAAATGCACGCAGCGGTTTTCTACACAGGCACACTATTTATAGATAGGTACATGTATACATTCATTTGCTTACCTGTAATCGTATATGCATATTTGCATGTCTAAAACCACAGAAACAGTAGTGCACGTGTGCAGTATGGCTTTAAGCAATAAAGTAGAAAAGCAAAGGGCAAATGGCTGAATCTGTGGTGAAGACCCAGCAGTGCATATGGCTCCAAAAAAGCAAGCAATGACAGCCCGTGCAGTGCGGCCCAAAGAGGCCTATGCGTTTAGCTTATGCAGTGGTCCATGGAAACATGAAGTCCCTCCACGTGCAACATACTGGGGGCCGACATTTTGTCATGGCCACCATTTCAGGACGGCCGACATTTTGTGGTGAGGGGGGAGTGCTCATATCGCAGTGCTCCTCTGATTGGCTGCATGCTGTTCGAGCCACCTGCCCTTCGTGCGCTCGCTGATTGGTGGCTCGCTGATTTGGGCTGGGAAGCGCTAAATGTGAAAAGGCCGATCTACGATACTTGCAGTCTGTGTGTGTGTACGGATACGTGTATGTATATGCACACAGAAATGCAAATATCAGTAAACAGACCCCGTGCTTTTCTACGCAGACACACTATTTAATACACACGTATCCATTTCTTTACTTTCCTCTAATCGTATATGCATATTTGCATTTCTGAAAACACAGAAACAGTAGTGCACGTGTGCAGTATGGTTTTCAGCAATAAAGGCAAAAAAGCAAGGGACAAAGAGCTGAATCTTGGGTTAAGACCCAGCAGTGTAGATGGCTCCAAAAAAAAAGAAAGCGCACAGTGACAGCCTGTGCCAGATCTCCCCTGGCAATGCTGATGCTCTTCTCCACAGTGCTGACAGCAGCCGAGGCTGAACAGGTCAGAGCAACAAGTTCAGCTGCTGCTGCCAAGACTGCCTTGCATTTGCAGGAAAAACTCCTCACTTGCACTGCCAAACTTCTGCAACAGCACTTCTGGGAGAAGGAAGTGCAGCTCCTTTTGCCAAGGACCAGAAGCGCCGCTGGCTCTGAAGAGCAGAGCTGCCCAAGGCACTACCTCGTGCTCCCAGCACTGTCCTCCTTGCCACCGGCCACAAAGGAGCAACACCGCTTGGAACCAAGGAATCCTTTCAGTGCTAAGCATTCTTATTCTGCAGCAAGCCGAACATGCTCCACACACAGCAACGTGCTCCACAGACGGGGCATTTGGCAGCCTTGGCTTTGCCTTAGAAGAGACGTTCCTCAAGCTTGTCTTGAAACTCACGTGACAGAAACCACCCTGACCGCCTGGACACGACTTGGCTCAGCCAGAAGCATGAGCGGCTTACTGAGACACCTCTTGCAGCAGGCCATCAGCGGCCCCTGTCACCGCTCCCAGGCTTCCAAGAACCTCCCACCAGTCCTACCCTCCAGCAGGCAGAACGCCCCCCGCCTCCTGCCAAGTACGCCTTCTCTTGTGACTGGCAGCCCAAACCGGCCTCTGTGTCTAGCTTCTGCAGTGGCCATGGGAACAAGAAATCCCTCCCCGTGCAACACACTGGGGGCCGACATTTTATGGCGAGGGGGGAGCGCTCTTCTCACCGTGCCTCTCTGATTGGCTGCGTGCTGTTCGAGCCACGTGCCCTGCGCTCGCCCGCTGATTGGTGGCCCGCTGCCTTTCAGCCTGGAAGCGCTAAATGATAAAATATCCTTCTATGATATATGCAGTGAGTTTAAGTCTGTAATACGTATATATATATATATATATATATTTATATATGTGTGTGTATACACTTACACATATACCTACACTTTTATATATATCCAGAAATAAATGCAAATATAATGAAATATACCTAGTGCTTTTATAGACAGACACACTGTTATACATATATATACATACATTTATTTTCCAGCAGAGGGCAGCCTTGCACTGTGCAGAGATAATTTTAACATAGACTTGCTGTGATTGAGAGTGGCCATGGGTTCTGTATGGATGTAAATTATAGCTGTGTGCTCTAACAGCCCTTTAAACTATCCTGGTTTCAGTTAGAACAGAATTAATTTTCTTCCTAGTAGCTGAGGGAATGCTGTGTTTTGGCTTAGGATGAGAAGAGTGCTGATAACACCCCGATGTTTTAATTGTTGCAGAGCAGTGCTTATACCAGCCAAGGACATCTCAGCCTTTTGCTCTGTCCTGCCAACAGGCAGGGCTGGGGGTGCAGTAAGAACTGGGAGGGGACAGATCCAGGACAGGTGACCCAAACCAGCCAAAGGGTATTCCATACCATCTGACGTCATGCTAAACAATATATAGGGGTGGCTAGCCAGGGGAAGGAGGCCGGACTGCTCGGGGTTAGGCTGGGCATCGGTCAGCGGGTGATGAGCAATTGCATTATGCATCACTTGTTTGTACATATTATTAGTAGTAGTACTACTATCACATTGTATTATTATTATAATATTATTATTATTATTATTATTATTATTATTATTATTATTATTATTATTATTATTATTATTATTATTATTATTATTATTATTTTCTTGTCTTATTAAACTGTCTTTATCTCAACTCACGGGCTTCACTTTCCATTTCTCTCCCCCGTCCCAGAGAGGGAGGGGGAGGGGGAGCAAATGGCTACATGGTGTTTAGCTGCCAGCTGGGCTAAACCACAACAAAACTTATAAACAAAATCAAAAAGGGAAAAAAAATATAAGAATGAAATTCTAAATCTAAGACAGAGAAAGAAAGGG